>NW_027597612.1:0-73025 GCF_964194155.1 Cetorhinus maximus
GGTTAGAGGGGAGGGGGTTGGGGAGGGGGTTAGTGGGGAGGGGGTTGGGGAATCATTGCTGCCCGGTGAGGGGAGGGTGTTGGGGAGAGGGTTGGGGAGGGGGTTAGAGGGGAGGGGGTTGGGGAGGGGGTTAGAGGGGAGGGTGTTGGGGAGGGGTTTGGGTAGGGGGTTGGAGGGGAGGGGGTTGGGGAGCGGGTTGGGTAGGGGGTTAATGGGGAGGGGGTTGGGGAATCACTGCTGTCCGGTAAGGGGAGGGGGTTGGGGAGGGAGTTGGAGGGGAGGGGGTTGGGGAGGGGGTTGGAGGGGAGGGGGTTGGGGAGGGGGTTAGAGGGGAGGGTGTTGGGGAGGGGTTAGAGGGGAGGGTGTTGGGGAGGGGTTAGTGGGGAGGGGGTTGGGGAGGGGGTTGGAGGGGAGGGGGTTGGGGAGGGGGTTAGAGGGGAGGGTGTTGGGGAGGGGTTAGTGGGGAGGGGGTTGGGGAGGGGGTTGGAGGGGAGGGGGTTGGGGAGGGGGTTAGAGGGGAGGGTGTTGGGGAGGGGTTAGAGGGGAGGGTGTTGGGGAGGGGTTAGTGGGGAGGGGGTTGGGGAGGGGGTTGGAGGGGAGGGGGTTGGGGAGGGGGTTGGAGGGGAGGGGGTTGGGGAGGGGGTTAGAGGGGAGGGGGTTGGGGAGGGGGTTAGAGGGGAGGGTGTTGGGGAGGGGTTAGTGGGGAGGGGGTTGGGGAGGGGTTAGAGGGGAGGGTGTTGGGGAGGGGTTAGTGGGGAGGAGGTTGGGGAGGGGGTTGGGGAGGGGGTTGGAGGGGAGGGGGTTGGGGAGGGGGTTAGAGGGGAGGGGGTTGGGGAGGGGGTTAGAGGGGAGGGTGTTGGGGAGGGGTTAGAGGGGAGGGGGTTGGGGAGGGGGTTAGAGGGGAGGGGGTTGGGGAGGGGGTTAGAGGGGAGGGTATTGGGGAGGGGTTAGAGGGGAGGGTGTTGGGGAGGGGTTAGAGGGGAGGGGGTTGGGGAGGGGGTTAGAGGGGAGGGTGTTGGGGAGGGGTTAGTGGGGAGGGGGTTGGGGAGGGGTTAGAGGGGAGGGTGTTGGGGAGGGGTTAGTGGGGAGGGGGTTGGGGAGGGGGTTGGGGAGGGGTTAGTGGGGAGGGGGTTGGGGAGGGGGTTGGAGGGGAGGGGGTTGGGGAGGGGGTTGGAGGGGAGGGGGTTGGGGAGGGGTTAGTGGGGAGGGGGTTGGGGAGGGGGTTAGAGGGGAGGGTGTTGGGGAGGGGTTAGTGGGGAGGGGGTTGGGGAGGGGGTTAGAGGGGAGGGGGTTGGGGAGGGGGTTAGAGGGGAGGGTGTTGGGGAGGGGTTAGAGGGGAGGGGGTTGGGGAGGGGGTTAGAGGGGAGGGTGTTGGGGAGGGGTTAGTGGGGAGGGGGTTGGGGAGGGGGTTGGGGAGGGGTTAGTGGGGAGGGGGTTGGGGAGGGGGTTGGAGGGGAGGGGGGTTGGGGAGGGGGTTGGAGGGGAGGGGGTTGGGGAGGGGTTAGTGGGGAGGGTGTTGGGGAGGGGTTAGTGGGGAGGGGGTTGGGGAGGGGGGTTAGAGGGGAGGGTGTTGGGGAGGGGTTAGAGGGGAGGGTGTTGGGGAGGGGTTAGTGGGGAGGGGGTTGGGGAGGGGGTTGGAGGGGAGGGGGTTGGGGAGGGGGTTGGAGGGGAGGGTGTTGGGGAGGGGGTTAGAGGGGAGGGGGTTGGGGAGGGGGTTAGAGGGGAGGGTGTTGGGGAGGGGTTAGTGGGGAGGGGGTTGGGGAGGGGGTTGGAGGGGAGGGGGTTGGGGAGGGGTTAGTGGGGAGGGGGTTGGGGAGGGGGTTAGAGGGGAGGGGGTTGGGGAGGGGGTTGGAGGGGAGGGGGTTGGGGAGGGGGTTAGAGGGGAGGGGGTTGGGGAGGGGTTTGGGTCTTTGTCTCGGGTTTGAGATCCTGGTCCTGAAATCCTCTCTCCCTCAGTCGGCTGAAGGTTGGAGATGACGATGAATTTAATCGTCTCGGACCTGCCGCTTTCGAGGGGAGATCCAGAGATACGGATCCCAACTCACTCACTCACTCCACACTCGCTCACTCCACACTCACTGACCGCACACTCCACACTCGCTCACTCCACACTCACTCACTCCACACTCACTGACCCACTCGCTCACCCCACACTCACTCACTCCACACTCACTGACCCACTCGCCCACCCCACACTCACTCACTCCACACTCACTGACCCACTCGCCCACCCCACACTCACTCACTCCACACTCGCTGACCCACTCGCTCACCCCACACTCACTCACTCCACACTCGCTGACCCACTCGCTCACCCCACACTCACTCACTCCACACTCACTGACCCACTCGCCCACTCCACACTCACTGACCGCACACTCCACACTCGCCCACCCCACACTCACTCACTCCACACTCACTGACCCACTCGCCCACTCCACACTCACTCACTCCACACTCGCTGACCCACTCGCTCACACCACACTCACTCACTCCACACTCACTGACCGCACACTCCACACTCGCTCACTCCACACTCACTGACCCACTCGCCCACTCCACACTCACTGACCGCACACTCCACACTCACTCACTCCACACTCACTGACCCACTCGCCCACTCCACACTCACTGACCCACTCGCCCACTCCACACTCACTGACCGCACACTCCACACTCGCTCACTCCACACTCACTGACCCACTCGCCCACTCCACACTCACTGACCGCACACTCCACACTCGCTCACTCCACACTCACTGACCGCACACTCCACACTCGCCCACTCCACACTCACTGACCGCACACTCCACACTCGCCCACCCCACACTCACTGACCCACTCGCCCACTCCACACTCACTGACCCACTCGCCCACTCCACACTCACTGACCCACTCGCCCACTCCACACTCACTCACTCCACACTCACTGACCCACTCGCCCACTCCACACTCACTCACTCCACACTCACTGACCCACTCGCTCACCCCACACTCACTCACTCCACACTCACTGACCCACTCGCCCACCCCACACTCACTCACTCCACACTCACTGACCCACTCGCCCACTCCACACTCACTCACTCCACACTCACTGACCCACTCGCCCACTCCACACTCACTGACCGCACACTCCACACTCACTCACTCCACACTCACTGACCCACTCGCCCACTCCACACTCACTGACCCACTCGCCCACTCCACACTCACTGACCGCACACTCCACACTCGCTCACTCCACACTCACTGACCCACTCGCCCACTCCACACTCGCTCACTCCACACTCACTGACCGCACACTCCACACTCGCTCACTCCACACTCACTGACCGCACACTCCACACTCGCCCACTCCACACTCACTGACCGCACACTCCACACTCGCTCACTCCACACTCACTGACCCACTCGCCCACTCCACACTCACTGACCCACTCGCCCACTCCACACTCACTGACCCACTCGCCCACTCCACACTCACTCACTCCACACTCACTGACCCACTCGCCCACTCCACACTCACTCACTCCACACTCACTGACCGCACACTCCACACTCGCTCACTCCACACTCACTGACCGCACACTCCACACTCGCTCACTCCACACTCACTGACCCACTCGCCCACTCCACACTCACTCACTCCACACTCACTGACCGCACACTCACTGACCGCACACTCCACACTCGCTCACTCCACACTCACTGACCGCACACTCACTGACCGCACACTCCACACTCACTGACCCACTCACCCACTCCACACTCACTGACCGCACACTCCACACTCGCCCACTCCACACTCACTGACCGCACACTCCACACTCGCTCACTCCACACTCACTGACCGCACACTCCACACTCGCTCACCCCACACTCACTCACTCCACACTCACTGACCCACTCGCCCACTCCACACTCACTCACTCCACACTCACTGACCGCACACTCCACACTCACTCACTCCACACTCACTGACCGCACACTCCACACTCGCTCACTCCACACTCACTGACCCACTCGCCCACTCCACACTCACTGACCGCACACTCCACACTCGCTCACTCCACACTCACTGACCCACTCGCCCACCCCACACTCACTGACCCACTCGCCCACTCCACACTCACTGACCGCACACTCCACACTCACTCACTCCACACTCACTGACCCACTCGCCCACTCCACACTCACTGACCGCACACTCCACACTCACTCACTCCACACTCACTGACCCACTCGCCCACCCCACACTCACTCACTCCACACTCACTGACCGCACACTCCACACTCACTCACTCCACACTCACTGACCCACTCGCCCACTCCACACTCACTCACTCCACACTCACTGACCCACTCGCCCACTCCACACTCACTGACCGCACACTCCACACTCGCTCACCCCACACTCACTGACCGCACACTCCACACTCACTCACTCCACACTCACTGACCGCACACTCACTGACCCACTCGCCCACTCCACACTCACTCACTCCACACTCACTGACCGCACACTCCACACTCACTCACTCCACACTCACTGACCCACTCGCCCACTCCACACTCACTGACCGCACACTCACTGACCCACTCGCCCACTCCACACTCACTGACCGCACACTCACTGACCCACTCGCCCACTCCACACTCACTGACCGCACACTCCACACTCACTCACCCCACACTCACTGACCGCACACTCCACACTCACTCACTCCACACTCACTGACCGCACACTCACTGACCCACTCGCCCACTCCACACTCACTCACTCCACACTCACTGACCGCACACTCCACACTCACTCACTCCACACTCACTGACCCACTCGCCCACTCCACACTCACTGACCGCACACTCACTGACCCACTCGCCCACTCCACACTCACTGACCGCACACTCACTGACCCACTCGCCCACTCCACACTCACTGACCGCACACTCCACACTCACTCACCCCACACTCACTGACCGCACACTCCACACTCACTCACTCCACACTCACTGACCGCACACTCACTGACCGCACACTCCACACTCATCCACTCCACACTCATCCACTCCACACTCCACATTCCACACTCACTGACCGCACACTCTACACTCGCTCACTTCACACTCACCCACTCCACACTCACCCACCCCACACTCACTGACCGCACACTCACTGACCCCACACTCACCCACTCCACACTCACTGACCGCACACTCACTGACCGCACACTCACTGACCCCACACTCACCCACTCCACACTCACTGACCGCACACTCACTGACCGCACACTCACTGACCCCACACTCACCCACTCCACACTCACTGACCGCACACTCACTGACCGCACACTCCACACTCATCCACTCCACACTCCACACTCACCCACTCGCCCACTCGCCCACTCCATACTCACTGACCGCACACTCACCCACTCCACACTCACCCACTCGCCCACTCCACACTCACCCACTCCACACTCACCCACTCCACACTCACTCACTCCACACTCACTGACCGCACACTCACTGACCGCACACTCCACACTCACTGACCGCACACTCCACACTCGCTCACTCCACACTCACTGACCGCACACTCCACACTCGCTCACCCCACACTCACTCACTCCACACTCACTGACCCACTCGCCCACTCCACACTCACTCACTTCACACTCACTGACCGCACACTCCACACTCGCTCACTCCACACTCACTGACCCACTCGCCCACTCCACACTCACTCACTCCACACTCACTGACCCACTCGCCCACTCCACACTCACTCACTCCACACTCACTGACCCACTCGCCCACTCCACACTCACTGACCGCACACTCCACACTCACTCACTCCACACTCACTGACCCACTCGCCCACTCCACACTCACTGACCGCACACTCCACACTCACTCACTCCACACTCACTGACCCACTCGCCCACTCCACACTCACTCACTCCACACTCACTGACCCACTCGCCCACTCCACACTCACTGACCGCACACTCCACACTCGCTCACCCCACACTCACTGACCGCACACTCCACACTCACTCACTCCACACTCACTGACCGCACACTCACTGACCCACTCGCCCACTCCACACTCACTCACTCCACACTCACTGACCGCACACTCCACACTCACTCACTCCACACTCACTGACCCACTCGCCCACTCCACACTCGCTCACTCCACACTCACTGACCGCACACTCCACACTCACTGACCGCACACTCCACACTCACTGACCGCACACTCACTGACCCACTCGCCCACTCCACACTCACTGACCGCACACTCACTGACCGCACACTCCACACTCACTCACCCCACACTCACTGACCGCACACTCCACACTCACTCACTCCACACTCACTGACCGCACACTCACTGACCGCACACTCCACACTCATCCACTCCACACTCCACATTCCACACTCACTGACCGCACACTCTACACTCGCTCACTTCACACTCACCCACTCCACACTCACCCACCCCACACTCACTGACCGCACACTCACTGACCCCACACTCACCCACTCCACACTCACTGACCGCACACTCACTGACCGCACACTCACTGACCCCACACTCACCCACTCCACACTCACTGACCGCACACTCACTGACCGCACACTCCACACTCATCCACTCCACACTCCACACTCACCCACTCGCCCACTCCATACTCACTGACCGCACACTCACCCACTCCACACTCACCCACTCGCCCACTCCACACTCACCCACTCCACACTCACCCACTCCACACTCACCCACCCCACACTCACTGGCCGCATACTCCACACTCGCTCACTCCACATTCACTCACTCCACACTCACCCACTCGCCCACTCCACACTCACCCACTCGCTCACTCCACACTCACCCACTCGCCCACTAATCCACTCCACACACTCACTCCACACTCACTGACCGCACACCCACCCCACACTCACTGACCGCACACTCACCCACTCGCCCACTCCACACTCATCCACTCCACACTCACCCACTCGCTCACTCCACACTCATCCACTCCACACTCACCCACTCCACACTCACTCACTCCACACTCATCCACTCGCTCACTCCACACTCGCCCATTCCACACTCACCCACTCCACACTCACCCACTCACATACTCATGCACTCGCCCACACACACTCGCCCACACACACCCGCCCACACACACCCGCCCACACACACTCACCCACACACACCCGCCCACACACACCCGCCCACACACACCCGCCCACACACACTCGCTCACACACACTCGCCCAGACACACCCGCCCACACACACCCGCCTACACACACCCGCCCACACACACCCGCCCACACACACCCGCCCACACACACTCGCCCACACACACCCGCCCACACACACCCGCCCACACACATCCGCCCACACACACTCGCCCACACACACTCGCCCACACACACCCGCCCACACACACTCGCCCACAGACATCCACCCACACACACCCGCCCACACACACTCGCCCACACACACTCGCCCACACACACTCGCCCACACACACTCGCCCACACACACTCGCCCACACACACCCGCCCATACACACTCGCCCACACACACCCGCCCACACACACTCGCCCACTCACTCACTCGGGGTCCCGGAGGGAATCTTGTCCATGCAATTTTATGCTCACTCCCTCCTCAGAGCCCACTGCGAGGTGGCAGCGGTGGGGGAGGGTGGGGTGCGGTGTGGTGGTTAAATTCTGGCCTTACACACACACTCACATAGACATTCACACACACACACAGAGAAACACACACAGACACAGAGAAACACACACACTCACATAGACATACACACACACAGAGAAACACACATACACAGACACACACAGAGAAACACACACAGACACAGAGAAACACACACACACACAGAGAAACACACACACTCACATAGACATTCACACACACACACAGAGAAACACACACAGACACAGAGAAACACACACACACACAGAGAAACACACATACACAGACACACACACACAAACATACACAGACACACAAACATACACAGACACACAGACACTCACACACACACAGACACACACAGGCACACACGCACAAATGAAATAGATAGCTACTGAATTCCTTTCAATTGTTAAGGATTTACTCACCATGTTTCCTTTTGATCCTTGGGGCCCATCCAAACCTGTAGGACCCTAAAAAGGTAAAAATATTGAAAGGTATCTGTAAATGCACAAATAATTATCTTGGTCCAGAAACTTCCCCACTTTATCACTGTTTATTCTGAGTTTGCAACATTTACACTAATTGTTCTCGATTAAAAGGGGAGATTGTGTTTTGTGTTTCCTGGAATGGCAGAACCCTACAATAAAGGAGGAGACCATTCGGCCCATCATGTGTGTGCCCGTTCCTTGAAAGAGTTATCCAACTTGTCCCACTCCCCACTCATTCCCCCAATGTCTCTGTAAATGTTCCTTTTCCAGTATTATCCAATTCCCCTTTCAAAGTTATTATTGAATCTACTTCCACCGCCCTTTCAGGCAGCGCCTTCCAGATCACTGTGCAAAATAAATCTCCTCACCTCCCCCTCTGGTTATTTTACCAGTTGCTTTAAGTTAATTTAACCAGAAAAAAATGCAATTAAACAAATGAAAAGGGAAACATTTCAAACTTGATGATGGGACATACGGGTTGTCCTGGGGGGCCCGGAGATCCACGTGGTCCAAGGAGACCTCTCGATCCCTACAGAGAGAGAAAGAATAGAGTTATTAATGGAAATATGGTTATTAATGGGAATAGAGTTATTGATGGGAATACGGTTATTGATGGGAATAGAGTTATTGATGGGAATACGGTTATTGATGGGAATAGAGTTATTGATGGGAATACGGTTATTGATGGGAATAGAGTTATTGATGGGAATACGGTTATTGATGGGAATACGGTTATTGATGGGAATAGAGTTATTGATGGGAATACGGTTATTGATGGGAATACGGTTATTGATGGGAATAGAGTTATTGATGGGAATACGGTTATTGATGGGAATACGGTTATTGATGGGAATAAAGTTATTGATGGGAATACGGTTATTGATGGGAATAGAGTTATTGATAGGAATACGGTTATTGATGGGAATACGGTTATTGATGGGAATAGAGTTATTGATGGGAATACGGTTATTGATGGGAATAGAGTTATTGATGGGAATAGAGTTATTGATGGGAATACGGTTATTGATGGGAATACGGTTATTGATGGGAATAGAGTTATTGATGGGAATGCGGTTATTGATGGGAATACGGTTATTAATGGGAATATGGTTATTGATGGGAATAGAGTTATTGATGGGAATACGGTTATTGATGGGAATACGGTTATTGATGGGAATAGAGTTATTGATGGGAATACGGTTATTGATGGGAATAGAGTTATTGATGGGAATACGGTTATTGATGGGAATAGAGTTATTGATGGGAATAGAGTTATTGATGGGAATATGGTTATTAATGGGAATATGGTTATTGATGGGAATAGAGTTATTGATGGGAATATGGTTATTGATGGGAATAGAGTTATTGATGGGAATATGGTTATTGATGGGAATAGAGTTATTGACGGGAATACGGTTATTGATGGGAACACGGTTATTGATGGGAATATGGTTATTGATGGGAATATGGTTATTGATTGGAACACGGTTATTGATGGGAACACGGTTATTAATGGGAATATGGTTATTGATGGGAACACGGTTATTGATGGGAACACGGTTATTGATGGGAACACGGTTATTAATGGGAAAATGGTTATTAATGGGAATATGGTTATTGATGGGAATAGAGTTATTGATGGGAATATGGTTATTGATGGGAATAGAGTTATTGACGGGAATACGGTTATTGATGGGAACACGGTTATTGATGGGAATATGGTTATTGATGGGAATATGGTTATTGATTGGAACACGGTTATTGATGGGAACACGGTTATTAATGGGAATATGGTTATTGATGGGAACACGGTTATTGATGGGAACACGGTTATTGATGGGAACACGGTTATTAATGGGAAAATGGTTATTAATGGGAATATGGTTATTGATGGGAATATGGTTTTTGATGGGAATAGAGTTATTGATGGGAATATGGTTATTAATGGGAATATGGTTTTTGATGGGAATAGAGTTATTAATGGGAATACGGTTATTAATGGGAATACGGTTATTAATGGGAATATGGTTATTGATGGGAATACGGTTATTAATGGGAATATGGTTATTGATGGGAATACGGTTATTGATGGGAATACAGTTATTAATGGGAATATGGTTATTGATGGGAATGATCCTTTGAAAATGATCTGAACGAAATTAACAAGGTGAGGCAGCAATGAAAAAAGAAACAAAAACAGGAAATGCTGGAAAACTCAGCTGGTGTGACAGCATCGGAGGAGAGAGAAACAGAGTTAACGTTTCGAGTCCAAGCTCTGAAGAAGTCATACGGACTCTAAGCCGTTACTCTGTTTCTCTCTCCACCGATGCTGTCACACCAGCTGAGCTTTTCCAGCATTTTCTGTTTTTATTTCGGATTTCAAGCTTCTGCAGTATTTCGCTTTTATGATAGCAATCTGTTGGATTCTCGTCACCAGTTTGTTGGATCCTGTTTACACACTTGTTGTAAGGGGTGGCTGAGTTGGTCCTAATGATAGAGTTGAGTAGCAGACACTTCATAGGTCAAAACTCTGTGTTTATTTACAAAGGTACTTAGCAGCAACTAAACATGTGCTAACACTTCAAACTGTATCTCCACACTACTCTAACTACTAACTACTGACTACAGACTACTAACCACAGAGGTAGCCAACGCTTCTCTGCGATTGGATACTAAGATTATGTGATCTTCCATTATAACATCCTTCTTAAAGGTAAACTACACATCAGATTACCACATCCCTCCCCCTTTACTCAAATACATTTTATATTCACAATTACAATTTTCTCAAAATATCAAATTACTGATGAGTAATTTACAAATTCAGTCTTTCTGGGGGTTTCCTTATGCATGTTGAGTGTCTCAGCTCTACAGCTTCAGATTCTTTGTCAGGAACCTCCTTTTCCAGAGATGTCCGAACATCAGGTGGGCTCCTGTAGTTCTGTATCCTCCACTCTTGGAGGAACATCAGGCACATCTGTCCTGGGTTGAGTTCTCTCAACAGGAAACGCTGACCCAGTTGTGAACACTGGTGGGATCATTTCTTGGTGCATAGCTTCTCCCTTCCTTAGATGATCCACATGTCTCTGTATAACTCAGCCATGTGTAAGATAGAGGTCCAATCACTGCACCTATTTCACCCGGTAACCACTTTAGTCCTTCTCCAAAGTTCTTCACATATACCGGCTCTCCCACAGTAAATTTCCTCTCACGACTATGACAGTCATGTCTAGTTTTCTGACTTCCCTGACTCCTTTCCACCTTCCCCTCTAAATTTGGCATTATTAAACTCAATCTCATCCTGAGACGGCGTTTCATCATTAACTCCGCAGGTGTGACACGTTGTTAAGGAATCTCCAGTTAATCTCTTCATGCCTGTCTTGAATGTTTGAACCGCCCTTTTGGTCAGTCCATCTAAGGACTGTAAAGTTAAAGTAAACGGTAAAATTTTTACATGAATGATACCGTTGAGGTTGATAAACCTTTGAAACTCAGCACTTGTAAATACCGTGCTGTTATCAGATATGACCACTCCTGGTAGTCTGTGAATGGCAAAACTTTATCACAGCTTCTCAACTGTAGCAGAAAATGTTGGTGACTTCACCTCATATGTGTCCATCCACTTTGAATGGGCATCGACAATGAGCAGAAACATTGTTCCCATGAAAAGTCCCACATAGTCAATGTGTAACCGTACCCAGGGTCTACCTGGCCACTCCCAAGGGCATAATGAAGCTGTTGAAGGTAACTTTTGAAGTTGTTGACATTGCATACAATTCTTCACTAAGCTCTCAATTTCTTCATCCATCCCAGGCCACCATAGGTAGCTATGTGCTATGGTCTTCATTCGGGATATTTCTGGATGTGAGCTGTGTAGTTCAATTAGCAATGCCTCTCCCTTTGGAGGAACTATCATTCATGCTCCCCACAATAAGGTGCCATCCTGGCTGGTTATTTCATGCCTTCTGTTAAAGTACAGTTTAATTTAATCAGATACAGGTGGTAGTGACCAACTATGTAGCACTTGTTCTCGTACTTGAGATAGGACTGGGTCCCGACTTGTCCAGGCTCTGATCTGTCGAGCACATACTAGTGATGAATCTAAGAAATGTAACAACAAAATAAGTTCTTGTGGAACTAGGACTTCCACATTCTTTTCTTGTGAAGGCAAACGACTAAGTGCATTGGTGTTTGCAATTTGACTACCTGTTCTATGTATGAAAGTATACTCATATGCTGCCAAGATTAAAAGTCTTTTTTGTGTTTCTGTGTCTTCTTTCTATGTGCCTTCTTCTTTCTAGAGCTGAATTTAATCTCGGCCTTATTTTTAGTTTCAATATTGGCCCGACTACTCTCAGATGTAAGCTCAATTTGAGTGAACTCAGTGGCTGAGTCTCCAGAATTTCGTCATCTGTCTGCTTCTTTGAAAATTCTGCGACTTTTGCCTCCAAAACCTTTTTTGGCTCCATTTAGCTGATTCTTCAGCTCTTCCATCTCTTTTTTGTATTTGTTTGCTGCCTCCTGGAAAATTGAACATTGTTGTGTCTTCTCTGCCAACTCATCCTTCAGTTTGTTCAGAGAGGTGCTGAATTCTTTCCATTTCTCTTCGTACTTTTCCAAAGGTACAAACTCAGACCTGAGGGAACCTTGCCGTGTGGGAAAGTCTTTCAGCAGGTTTTCTTTCTTCCTTTCAAAGGTTGCTGACCTTGTCTCGAACTCTGACCTTAAGCATGGTGTCTTCGAGTTGCTCCTGCTGTTCTTCCAGGTTTTGGCTTAAGACATCCTGCATTTCTTCTGGTTGTTGAGTTTTTACACACTCCTTTTCCAAAGCAGAAACGTTTCCTGCTTCCTTTTGGAATCTCAGTGGTCCCTCAAGGTCGATTCCCCTTAGCCAGTTTCACCCTAGGATGCTTGATCCTCCGCCTCTCAATACCAACACTGGTAGTATTACCGATTGGCTCCCATAATGAACTGTTACTTTACTTATGCCTTTAACTTGGATGTCTTCACCCATGTGTGTTTTTAATTGGGTAGCTGTTTCTTCCAAATGTAATTGATGTTCCCCATTACTCAGATATTTGAATGTATGTTCCCCGATTACTGTAGTGGAAGTTCCTGTGTCCACTTCCATTCTAACAGGTCTACCGTTCACTTTCAATGTTACACAGATCGGTTCTGTTCTTCCAACCTTCAAGTTACACAATGAATAAATATCTGAATTTGTTGCTTCAGGCTCTTCTACATTGTAGATCTCACTGTTTTTTTTCTTTTGTTTAAATGCCTGATTGACTCTTTTGTGCATTGTTTCATTATGTGTCCATTTTTATGACAATAAAAGCACTATTTTTTAAAAATGACAATTGTTAAAGGATTGTTTGTTTCCTCCTCTACTGATATTACTCCTTGTTTTCACTGCTGAGTTATTTTTTTCTCCTTTTCCTGCCTCTCGGTAGAGCATTGCATTTTCCCGTCCTTTTTGGCTGGGGCTTCCTGCCAGATGTGGATACGGCGCCATTTTGTGCTCCCTGTACGGCTTTCGAATCTCTAACTGCGCTTTCCATTGCCAGGGCTATCTCTAGGCTTTCTCAAAATCCAAATTTGTTTTGGATAACAATCGCTTCTGAATCATATCCTCATTCACACTGCACACTAAATGATCTCTAAGCAAATGGTTTACGGATGTATCAAACTCACAATGCTCCGTTAATTGCTTCGACCTTGCCACATCGCTCACAGCTGTCTCCCCCGGGATTGTAATTCTTCAATTAAACTTGAACCTTTGCACCGTTACTGTGGGCTTTAGTTGGTGATGGCCCTTCACCAGCTCCACTAACTCATCAACACTTCCCCAGTCTGAGGCACTGGGTGCCCTCAAACTTCGAATCAAACCATGTGATTCCCACATGTACTTAAGAGGATCACCCGCCTCTTCTCTTCCCCCGTAACCTCATTTGCTTGGAAAAAGAATGTAGTGAACCAATCATCCGTTGCTGGATCAAAAGGATCAATTCTCCGAATTGCAGCATGCTGGGAGGGAGTTACTCAACAATTTGAATGGACCTTCTACTTATAACTTGTTTAATCCTGGTCATCAGTTTGTTGGAACCTGTTTACATGCTTGTTGTAATGGGTAGCCGATTTGGTACAAATGATAGAGTTGAGTAGCAGACACTTCATAGGTAGAAACTCTGTGTTTATTTACAAAGGCACTCAACAGCAACTAAACATGTGCTAACACTTCAAACTCTATCTCTACACTACTCTAACTGCTAACTACTGACTACAGACTACTAACCACAGAGGTAGTCTGCGCTAGTCTGCTTTTGGATACCAAGATCATGTGATCTTCCAATAGAACGTTCTTCTTAAAGGTAAATTACACATCAGGTTACCACAGGTTCAAATTTCGGACATACCTCTTACTGCACAAACGGAGGCCATTCAGCCTATTGTGTCTCTACTGACTCTTTGAAAGCCCTATCCAATTAGTCTCACTCACAAGAACATCAAAAAATAGGAACAGGAATAGATCATTTGGCCCTTCGAGCCTTCCCCCACAATCAATACAAACATGGCTGATTTTCTCCCTCAGCTTCTCTTTCCTGTCGGCTCCCCATATCCCTCGATTCTCTGAGAGATCAAAAACCAATTGTTGAATTGTTGTGTTGAATGTACTCAACGATGGAGCACCCACAACTTTCTCTGGGAGAGAATTCCAAAGATTCACAACCCTTTGAGTGAAGTAATTTCTCCTCATCTCAGTCGGAAATGATCGGCCCCTTATCCTGAGACTGTGCCCCCGTGTTTCCGATTCTCCGACCAGCAGAAACAATCTCTCAGCGTCCACTCCATTGAACCCCCTCAGAATCTTTACATTTCAATGTGATGCCTCTCATTCTTCTAAACTCCAGAGAATATAAACCCAATTTACCCAGCCTCTCATCATGGGCAGCCCTCATCCCAGGGACCAATCTAGTGAACCTTCTCTGAACTCCTTCCACGGCAATAATGTACTTTCTTAAATGTGGAGGCCAAAACTGCACACAGTATTCCAGATGTGGTCTCACCAAAACCCTGTACAATTGTAGCAAGGCTTCTTTATTCTTGTACTCCAATCTTCTTGCAATAAAGGCCACCAAGCCATTTGCCTTCCTAATTGATTGCTGCACCTGCATGCTAACTTTCTGTGTTCCTTGTGCAAGAACATCTTAAAGTCTCTTTGAACATCAACTCTTCTAAGTTTATCACCTTTTAAAAATTATTCTGCTTTTCGGTTCTTGCTCCCAAGGTGAGTTACCTCACACTTCCCCACTTTCTAATGACCCAGATCTCCTGGTCTCGAGGCCATTGCAGACCTGCGATGTGCTACCGGGCCCATCAGGAGTCCCAAATGCACTGACTCATGGGAACTTCTGATGGGCAATTCCCCCTCCCCATGATCCTCGGAAAAGTGTCCAACTCTGAGTTAGAGTCGGAAACTTTAGACAGTTCCGACTCACTTATCCAGGAAATGTTAAACAGGAAAATCTTGTTATAATTCCTGGGTAAGTATACACCCTCCGTCTCTCCCCTCGACTTGACTGCCCCCATCACCCGATTCCCATCCTGACCCAAAACCACCACCCTCCGACTTGACTGACCAGCTCCCACCACCCAACTCCCTCCCAACTGCCTGTCAACCCCACTGGCCCCCCAACTCGCCCCCAACCTCATTACCCTACCCAGCTGCCACCATACCCCCTTACTCATTTACCTCACTCACTCTGCCCACTTAAACACCTACACATTCACCCATTCATTCATACACACTGAAAAGCTGCTTAAATTGGAGAGATGGTGGTGTAGTAGTAATGTCACTGCGCTGCAGAGACCCAGGGCTAATGCTCTGGCGATGTGGGTTCAAATCCCACAGTCGCTGGTGGAATTTAAATTCAATTAACAAATAAACCTGGAGCTAAAAGCTAGTCTAATGAAACTGTTGATGTAAAATTCCATCTGGTTCACTAATGCCCTTTAGGGAGGGAAATCTGCTGTCCTTACCTGGTCTGGCCTACATGTGACTCCAGACCCACAGCAACGTGGTTGACTCTTAAATGCCCTTTGAAATGGCCTAGCAAGAAAAGAGAGCGGAGCAGTGTCTGTATCCTGAGAGTGATCACTGCTCCTCAGGACATTCAGGCCATTGTCTTGTTACCCGCTCTCTTAACCTGCTGATGTCTCTCCTCGCAGCTTACATTCCCTAGTTTTGTATCATCAGCAAACATTAGATACATTACTCATGCTCTCTTCTAAGTCATTAATATCCACTGTAAACAGCTTGAGACGCCAGTGCAGATCCTTGCAGCACTCCACCATTCATTGCCTGCCAACTGAAAAAGTCCTGTTAATCCCTACTCCCTGCTCTCTGTCCATTAGCCGATTTTCCATCCATTATATTATCCCCAACTCTATGAGCCCTAATCTTATGTAAAAGCTTTTTTTTATGTTACTGCTCTGCTCTTTCCCAATAGCCCTGCAAATTTCTCCTTTTCAAATATTTCTCCAATTCCCTTTTGAAAGTTATTATTGAATCTGCTTCCACCGCCCTTTCAGGCAGCACCTTCCAGATCACAACAACTCGCTGTGTAATAAATTCTCCTCACCTCCCCCTCTGGTTCTTTTACCGATTCCCTTCAATCTGTGTCCCTCTGGTTACCGACACTCCTGCCACTGGAAACAGTTTCTCCTTATTTACTCTATCCAAACTCCTCATGATTGTGAACACCTCGATTAAATTTCCCCTTAACCTTCTCTGCTCTAAGGAGAACAATCCCAGCTTCTCCAGTCCCTGCACATTAACTCCCTCATCCCTGGTCCCATTGGAGTAAATCTCCTCCGCACCCTCTCCAAGGCCTCGACATCCTTCCTAAAGTGTGGAGCCAGTATTCAGGGAATCATAGAAATTTGTGGCACAAAGGAGGCCATTCAGCCCATCATGTATGTGCCAACCAAAAAATAACTATCCAGCCTAGTCCTCTCTGTGAATGGAAACAGGTCCTTCCCATCCACTCTATCCAGGCCCCTCATAGTTTTATACACCTCAATTAAATCTCCCCTCAGCCTCCTCAGTTCCAAAGAAAACAATCCCAGTCTCTCCAATCTTTCCTCAGGGATAAAATTCTCCATTCCCGGCAACATCTTTGTAAGTTTCCTCTGTTCCCTCTCTCGTGTGATCACATCCTTCCTTAATGTAGTGACCAGACTATACTCAGTATTCTAGCTGTGGTCTAACTAGTGTTTTATCCAGTTCTAGCGGAATCTCCCTGCTCTTATATTCAAAGCCTTGGTTAATAAAGGAAAATGTTCCAAACACCTTTTTAATACCACCTTGTCTATTTGTTATCATAAGGAACATAAGAAATAGGAACAGGAGTAGGCCACATGGCCCAACGAGCTTGCTCCTCTATTCAATATGATCATGGCTGATCTTGGGCTTCAACTCCACTTTCCTGCCCACTCCCCATATCCCTTAATTACCTGAGAGTCCAAAAATCTGTCTCTCCCAGCCTTAAATGTGTTCAATAATGAAGCATCCACAACTCTCTGGGGCAGAGAATTCCAAAGATCACAACCCTCTGAGTGAAGAAATTTCTACACATCTCAATCCTAAATGGTCAGCCCCTCTTGAAACTATGCCCCCTTAGACCCCCAGCCAGGGGAAACAATCTTGGAGGTTTCAATGAGATCACTTTATTCTAAACTCCAGAGAATATGTCCGCTAGTTTCAGTGATCTATACTCCAAGGTCCCTCTGCTCCTCTACCATTTATTGTGTATTCCCATGTCTGTCCTCCCCAATACCTTACCTCACATTTCTCCGGATTGAATTCCATTTGCCACTGTCCCGTCCACCTGACCAGCCCATTGATATCTTCCTGCAGTTTACAGCTTTCTTCCTCACTATCAACCAATCGGCCAATTTCTTTATCATTGACAAGCTTCTTAATCATACTCCCCACATTTAAGTCTAAAACATTGCTATATATGATGAACAGAGAGGGAGACAGTACTGAGCCCTGTGGAATCCCACTGGAAACAGCCTTCCAGACATAAAAACACCCATCAACCATTACCCTTTGCTTCCTGTCCCTGAGACAACCTTGGATTCAAATTGAAACTTTTCGATGGGTTTATAATTTTCTGACTAGGCTGCCAGGTGGGACTTTATCAAAAGCCTGACAAAAATCTACATAAACTGCATCGAACATATTACCCTCATCAACCCTCTCCAAATATTTAATCCCGTTAGTCAGACACAAGCTTCCCTTAACAAGTCCATGCTGTCTTTGATTAATTCATGTCTTTCCAAAGGAGGGTTTATTTTGTCCTCCAGGTCTTTTTCCAATAATTTTCCCACCATTGAGGTTAGACTGGCTGAGCTGTAATTACTTGGTCTATCCCCTTCTCCCTTTTTAAACAATGGTACAATGTTAACTGTTCTGCAGTCCTCTGGCACCACACCTGAAGTCAGAGAGGATTGAAATGATGGTCAGAGATTCCATTATCTCTTCTCTTGATTCCCTTAACAATCTGGGATACATTTGAAGCTGACCTGGGGTTCTGTCCACTTTTGAGGATGATAAACTCACTGTTTATCCTGTTCACTATCTCACTCTCCTGCTCCTTTCTAATGTCCGATTTGTCCCTCTCTTCTGTGGAAATAGAATCAATGTAAACCTTCTGTCTCCACACTAGTTGTTTGCTCTCTAATAGGGCCAACTCTTCGCTTAGTTATCCCTTAGTTATCCCTTCATAATTTATCATTCATAATAATACATCATTTATAAAACATCTTTGAATTGTTGATTTTATTTGTCGATATTTTTTGTCTCCTCTATTTTCTTTCCTAATTCCCTTTATGATTTCACACCTGTGCTTTTTATACTCTAGGTTTTCTGTAATGTTGAAATCTCAGTAACAGACATAAGCTTCTGCTCAGTGGGCTGTTTGACATCCAGAGGGGGTAAGTTTGGGAGTCCCTCCCTTTTTTTCCTGGGAACGTATTTTATTTTGAAGTCTCTCCATTTCCTCCTTCAATGTCTCCCACTGCCCTGACACTGATTCACCTTCGAGTAGCTGCCCCCAGTCCACATTCTCCAGATCACATCTCAGTTCATGTATTGGCCTTTCTTACTTAAAAATTCCCTCTTTTCCTTGTCCTTTCTCAGAACTATGCTAAATCTAACGGAATTAGGATCACTGCACACCAAAATCCTCTCCCACTGATACCCCTTCCACCTGCCAATGTTTCATTGTCCAGAATCACCTCTTCTCTTTGCAAACAACACTGTAGCTGAGATCTAACGAGTGCTTAATAAAGTTTTATTGTAACTTCCTTGCTGTTGCATTGTACTCCTCTCTTAATAAAGCCAAGGATGCCATATACTTTCTTTCTGAACATCCTTCTTAAACTGTCCTGCTATCTTTACAGAATTGTTTTGAAGATTATCCCAAAATGGGTAACTTACAGATTCACCAGGCAACCCTCGTGGCCCAATCTCTCCATCATCACCCTGAAAA
The DNA here is from genome assembly GCF_964194155.1 of Cetorhinus maximus. Lineage (NCBI taxonomy): Eukaryota > Metazoa > Chordata > Chondrichthyes > Lamniformes > Cetorhinidae > Cetorhinus > Cetorhinus maximus. The sequence continues at coordinate 19,796 of NW_027597612.1, forward strand.
ACACAAAACATTCAACCAGGTTTGTAACGGGAGGGAAGGAAAGGGTTTCGAGCAGAGAACTGAACCTAACAGACCTGTCAGATACTAAGTGATGAGAAACTGAACCGACAGAGAGATTAAGGTTCTTTACAGACTTACCCTTTCACCGTCATCGCCTGGCGGCCCAGGTGGACCCAGTGCTCCTGTCTCACCCTGTGAAAATACAGGAAAGGCAGGTGTTACACATTAAACCCACTGCTTCCATCTCACTCCATTTAATGTATTGAACCGCCAACAATAGAACTACTTGCAAAAGCTGCAGAACACATACTTTACATAAAAACAGCATGATGGAATCATTGCCAAGGAGATCCCACCTGCTTTTACTGCACAATTCACACAGAGAGTATAAAACTCAAGTAATTGTACCACTTAATGCCTCTGTGCCAATGATTAATGTGGAGTGAAATCAACAAACATAGAATCTTACTGCACAGAATGAGGCCATTCAGCCCATTGTACCTGTGCTGGCTCTTTGAAAGAGCTATTCAATTAGTCCCACTCCCCCTGCTCCTTCCTTAATGTCCTGCAAGTATCTTCTTTTCAAATATTTCTCTAATTCTCTTTTGAAAGTTATTATTGAATCTGTTTCCACCATCATTTCAGGCAGCGCGTTCCAGATAATAAAAATCATTTCTAAAATAGATTCTCATCTCCCCATCTTTTGCCGATTCTCTTCAATCCGTGTCCCTCTGATCAACAACCCCGCTGCCCAGGTTCTGAGAGGAATTCAGGGGCAAGATTATAACTTTTCTCTTCTAACCCAGATTGTGTAGCGGAATACATGACAATCCAGCACAGAAATAATGACAGCAGGAAAGGTGCTCTCTCAGGGTTGGCCAGGAGGGAGTTCCAGGATTTTGACCCAGCGACAGTGAAGGAACGGCGATATATTTCCAAGTCAGGATGGTGAGTGACTCGGAGGGGAACTTCCAGGTGGTGGTGTTCCCATCTATCTGCTGCCCTTGTCCTTCTAGATGGTGGTGGTCGTGGGTTTGGAAGGTGCTGTTGAAGGAGCATTTTAACAGGTGAAGGTGTTGCAATCTTCAAAGAGACTCCATCCTGATTTAGCAAGATCCAACCTCTCAGTGACTGGTGGGAGAGAGATACAGAGAGACAGAGAGACTGGGGGGGGTGGTGGGGGGGAGTGGGTGGGGGGGAGAGAGAGAGAGAGAGAGAGGCACAGAGACTGAGACAGAAACAGAGACAGACAGAGACAGAGGCAGACAGAGTGATCGAGACAAGGGGAGGAAGTGGGAAGGGAGAGAGACAGAGAGATAAACACTAACACAGGCATGTGACAGGAATCCAGTGATACTTGATGTTGTGAATAACAGTCCTGAGTTATAAGCAAATCAGTAAAATGTTTGGCAATTGTTCTTCCCTCTGAAGTTAATTTTCCTTTTAATGAAGTATCAGTCCCTTTAAGAGAATTTCTAACCGAGGCATTTCAACCTCCCTTTCTCTCTCGAGGATGATCAGCAGCTTCTCTCCGTAACATCTCCCTGGGGAAATCTCCAAGTGGTTACTTATCATCCTCTTCCCTGTTTCACAGACACTGAATATATATTCCTAGGGGAGTGAGAGGGTGAGGGGTGGGGTGGGGGTGGGGGAGTGAGAGGGTGAGGGGTGGGGATCACAGACTGGGGGAGTGAGAGGGTGAGGGGCGGGGATCACAGACTGGGGGAGTGAGAGGGTGAGGGGTGGGGTGGGGCTCACAGACTGGGGGAGTGAGAGGGTGAGGGGTGGGGTCACAGACTGGAGGAGTGAGAGGGTGAGGGGTGGGGATCACAGACTGGGGGAGTGAGAGGGTGAGGGGTGGGGGTCACAGACTGGGGGAGTGAGAGGGTGAGGGGTGGGGGTCACAGACTGGGGGAGTGAGAGGGTGAGGGGTGGGGTCACAGACTGGGGGAGTGAGAGGGTGAGGGTCACAGACTGGGGGAGTGAGCGAGTGAGGGGTGGGGGTCACAGACTGGGGGAGTGAGAGGGTGAGGGGTGGGGTCACAGACTGGGGGAGTGAGAGGGTGAGGGGTGGGGATCACACGACCCAGAGGCAGTGGAGGGAAGTTAGAGAAAAACAGAATTACCTGGAAAAACTCAGCAGGTCTGGCAGCATCGGTGGAGAAGAAATCAGTTAACGTTTCAAGCCTTCACGGCCCACTAATGCAGTTCTGCCGAAGGGCCGTGAAGGCTCGAAACGTTAACTGATTTCTTCTCCACCGATGCTGCCAGACCTGCTGAGTTTTTCCAGGTAATTCTGTTTTTGTTTTGGATTTCCAGCATCCGCAGTAGCTTTTAGCTTTTTGAGAGAAGTTAGAGGTTGGGGCCAGTTTGAGTTCCTGGATGCTGTCAGCGTAATGAAGACATTTGTTACGGTTCCATTTCAGAGACAGTTCGATGAAAATGAGGATCTTGAAGTTGAATGAAATGATGAACCTGGTTAGGAGGCTGGTTAGTCACTGGAAGACAGAGTAGGGACAATAGAGAGCCACTCGAGTTGGAAGGAAGAGTCCACTGTGTCTCTTCTGGGGTCTCAACTATTCATTACATTTACTAATGATGATGCAGTAGTAACATTCATGCCACACAAGTGTCAGGCAATGGCCATCGCCAACAAGAGACGTCTAACCATTGTCCCCTGACATTCAATGGCATTACCATTACTGAATCCCCCCACTATCAACATCCTGGGGGTTACCATTGATCAGAAACTGAACTGGACTAGCCATATAAATACTGTGGCTACAAGAGCAGGTCAGAGGCTGGGAATCCTGCAATGAGTAACTCACCTCCTAACTCCCCAAAGCCTGTCCACCATTTACAAGGCACAAGTCTGGAGTGTGATGGAATACTCTCCACCTTGCCTGGATGAGTGCAGCTCCCACAACAGCCAAGAAGCTGAACACCAGGACAAAGCAGCCCGCTTGATTGGCACCACATCCACAAACATTCACTCCCTCCAGCACCAACGCACAGTAGCCACAGTGTGTACCATCTACAAGATGCACTGCAGGGATTCACCAAGGCTCCTTCAACAGCACCTTCCAAACCCATGAGCACTACCATCTAGAAGGACAAGGGCAGCAGATAGATGGGAACACCACCACCTGAGAAGTTCCCCTCCAAGTCGGTCACCATCCTGACTTGGAAATATATCGCCGTTCCTTCACTGTCGCTCGGTCAAAATCCTGGAACTCCCTCCCTAACAGCACTGTGGGTGTACCTACACCACATGGACTGCAGCGGTTCAAGAAGGCAGCTCACCACCACCTTCTCAAGGGCAACTAGGGATGGGAATAAATGCTGGCCCAGCCAGCGAAGCCCACAACCCGTGAATGAATTTAAAAAAACAGTAGAGAACCATATAACCAAGTTCCTTGATGACACATAAATTGGCAGCATAATGATTACTGTGGTCAGAGGATATAAATATAACGAGGGATTGATAGATTGAGAGTGCGCAAAATTGTGATGGATGGAATTCAGTGCAGGAACAGGAGCATACTGGTTATGGTACTGGACTGGTAACGATCTAGAGATGTGACTTCAAGTCTCACCACAATAGCCGGGGGAATTTAAATTCAATTAAAATAAATCTGGAATTGAAGCTAATCTCAATGATGGTGCCCATGAAACTATCGGATTGTTGTAAAAACCCATCTGGTTCACTAATGCCCTGTAGGGAAGGAAATCTGTCGTCCTTACCTGGTCTGGCCTACATGTGACTCCAGACCCACAGCAATGTGGCTGGTCCTTAATTATCCTCTGAAATGGTCTAATAAACCATTCATCCATTAAGAAGGCAGCTCACCACCACCTTCTTGAGGGCAATTAGGGATGGACAATAAATACTGGGCTAGCCAGCGACACCCACATCTCATGAATGATTAAAAAAAGGATCCATTTAACAAATTTGGATTAAGAAGGGATAGATCCATGCCTTGTTTAAACAGTGCAAAACTAGGAATAGTGGAGGTCAGAATAATGGAGGTCAGAATAATGGAGGTTTGGAGAGATTTTGGGGTCCATGTACAGAGCTCATTAAAATAAAATAAAAATAATCTAAAAGGCTAATGGATGCTAACCTTTACAATTAGAGAGCTAAGTTATAAAGGGGAGGAAGTTTTGCTATAGTTACACAAAGCCCTGGTTCGACCACATTTGGAGCACTTTGTACAGTTCTGGGCACTGAACCTCTTTGAGGGGATATACTGGCCTAGGAAGGATTACATTGCAGGTTCACTAGAACGATACCAGGACTCCAAGGGTTAGATTGTGTGGGGAGATTACATTGGGCAGAATGTTTGGGTCGGTTTTTAGGGTGCGATTGGCAGGTCCAGGATTGGCCGGGGAACGGACTGCTGACCATGATCGGCCCTTGACCGCAAATTCACGCTGATCAATAAACGGCTCAGCGCTGCCGGGGTGGGGGTGGGAGGAGAAGTCAGTGTGGACGCAGGGGGAGTGCTCACCGGAACATTCCAGAAGGCAGAGAGCTGCCTCAAGGAGCCGAGGACCTGAACAACCTAAACTAAAGGTCACAGAAACTGGAAAAATAGTCTTCAAACTTCATAATCAGTCACTTGGAAATGTAAATAATGGAAATGCTGTCCACAGAAAATCTCTTTCTAATTTATCACAGAAACCGCATCCTGCCCATGGATGAGGTTTCATGAAAAGTGTAAAGGCCTCCTGGCCGATTCACCCACTCGCCAAGCGTAATGTTGGGCAGGCAACAAAAAATCTCTGTTAACTGCAACGTTAAAGGGCCTAATTTCCCTCTTAATTATCGGTGAGCGCGCTTCCGAGTTTAGTGCGTGCCCGCCGACTGATATCTATCGCGCAAGTGCATGGTTACGCCAGGGCGCTGACCCGACATCATCAGGCGATATTTTACACTCAAACAGGGCGGACAGCCCACTCAGTGAAAAATCCTGCCCATAAAGTAGGAGAGTATTCCCTGGAATATCGAATGTTGTGGGGTGACCTGATTGGGTGTTTTAGGATTTTGAAATGAATTTGAGAGGTAGAGAGAGAAACTTTTCCATTGGTCGGGGGGACTAGGACAAGGGGACAGAACCAGAAAAGCAGAGCCAGGACATTCAGGAGAGAAATTAGAAAACGCTTCCTTACACAAAGGGTGGTAGAAATAGCAAACACTCTCAGGTACAAGCAAGAAATGCTTGCTCAATTAATAATTTAAATCTGAGATTCATCGATTTTTGCTAGGCAAGGACGTGAATGGATAAGGAGGCAAATCAGATAGATGAAGCTTGAATAAGATCAGCCTTCATCTTATTCAATGGAGGGGTTGGATCGAGGGGCTGAATGGCCTCCTCCTGTTTCTGTGTGCAACACCAGAGGGTCAGGATGTCCAAGGTCAGAAGATCAAAATGTCCATGACCCTAAAGCCAGAAGTTCCAAGGTCAGAAGGTCAGAAGTTCCAAGGTCAGAAGGTCAAAATGTCCAAGACCCTAAGGTCAGAAGTTCCAAGGTCAGAAGGTTAGAATGGTCAACGTCAGAAGGTCAAAATGCCCGAGGTCTGGTGGTCAGAATGTCCAACATCAGAAGGTTAAAATATCTGAGGTCAGAAGGTCAGAAGGCCCAAGGTCAGAATGTCCATGGTCGAAAGGTCAGAATGTCCAAGGTCGAATGTCAGAATGTCTGAAGTCAAAAGGTCAGAATGTCTGAGGTCTGAAGGCCAGAATGTCCAAGGTCAGAACATTAGAATGTCCAAGGTCAGGAGGTCAGAATATCCAAGGTCAGAAGATCAGAATATCTGAGGTTGAAAGGTCAGAATGTCCGAAGTCAGAAGGTCAGAATGTTCAAGATCAGGAGGTCAGAATGTCCGAGGATGGAAGGTCCAAGGTCAGAAGGTCAGAATGTCTGGGGGTGGAAAGTCAGAATGTCCAAGGTTGAAAGGTTAGAATGTCCATGGTCAGAAGGTCACAAGGTCCGTGGTTGGAAGGTCAGGATGTCCAAGGTCGAAAGGACAAAATGTCCAAGGTTGAAAGGTCAGAATGTCAAAGGTCAAAAGGTCAGAATGTCCTAGGTTGAATGGTCCGAGGTCAGAAGGCCCGTGATTGGAAGGTCAGAATGTCCAAGGTTGAAAGGTCAGGATGTCCAAGGTCAAAAGGTCCAAGATCAGAAGGTCAGAATGTCTGTGGTCAGAAGGCCGGAAGGTCCAAAGTGTGAATTTAAGGATCTCCGATGTCCATCACTGGTCAAATCCTTGCTGATATACCTTAGCTCTTAGTCTGATCACTCCTCAAGTTTAAAATTCTCATCCTTGTGCTCAAATTCCTGCTTGGTCTCATCCCCTCCCTATCTCGGTAATTTCTCCCAGATCCACAACCTTCTGAGATACCTGCTCTCCTCTCATTCTGGCACCTTGAGCATCTGGAATTTCTTCCCATGCCTTCAGATGCCTGACAGTAAGAGATAGGAGCAATCGGAGCAAGAGTGGGCCCTAAGCTTTGAAAATAGTTCTCTAAACTTCTTTACTTCTCTGCCCTTCTCTCCTCATTTAAGACTCTTTAAACCTTGACTCATTGACCAAGCATCAAACTTTCCATGTGGTTTGGTGTCAAACATTCTCTGATAATGCTTCCATGAAGCACTTTGGAATGTTTAACTGTGTTGAAGAGACCTTCAAAATGCATGTTCTTGATCTCAGTAGAATTGATTCACTGGATAGAAGATGTTTAATGTTTCATGTACAAAGAAAAATAATGGGAGTGAGGCTGACAAGCCCCCTGGACCAGATGGCCTGCATCCTAGGGTCTCGGAAGAATTGGCTGCAGAGATTTGGATGCATTGGTTGTAATCTCTCAAATATCTGTGTTTAATTGAATTGAAACCTTTCAGCTGACGCAGTGAGTGTAGGACAGACTCACTGAACCCAGCTCCAAAAATTCATACTGGCTCGAAACATTGACTCTGTGTCTCTCTCCACAGACGCTGTCAGGCCTGCTGAGCTTTTCCAGCATTTTCTGTTTTTATTTCAGATTTCCAGCATCCGCAGTATTTTACTTTTATTTTGAAGAATGATTTCTATTCAACACTCCAAAAATCAATATGGTTTCAACAGTTTTGTTTAGTGAGGTGGAGTGGAATGGAATGAAAATCGTACCCGGTTCCCTTTAATGCCAGGAAGGCCCGGCAATCCATCGAAGCCTCGGTCACCCTTAAAAAAAAGAATAAAACCAATTAGGAACAGGACAGGAATGAAGGACCAAACAGCTTAGTGGCTCAGGCTGCAATTAGCATAGGGTGTATGTGTGTGTATGTGTGTCAGTATGTGTGAATGTGTCAGTGTGTGTCAATGTGAGTGTGTCAGTGTGAGCACGTCAGTGTGTGTGTGTGTGTCAGCGTGAGTTCATGTAAATGTGTTAATGTGAGTGTGTGCGTGAGTGTGTGTGTTTGTGTGTGTGTCAGTGTGAATGTGTCAGTGTGAATGTGTGTGAGTGTGTGTGTAAGTGTGTCAGTGTGAGTGTATGTGCATAAGTGTGTCAGTATGAGTTAGTGTGTGTAAGTGTGTCAGTGTGAGTGTGTGTGTCAGTGTGAGTGCGTGTGTGTGCAAGTGTGTCAGTGTGTGTGCATGTGTCAGCGTGAGAGTGTGTGTGTGTGTGTGACTCTGTACATGTGTGTGTGTGTCAGTATTTGACATAATCCAAGTGAAATACATTATTATTGCATTTTTATTGAGGAGCCCATACAAGGGCCAATCTGTAAGGTGCAGGATACACAAAGTTAACGAGAATGAATTGTCCCTCTTTCCACCTCTAAGACCCCCTTCAATAATCAAGCCTTGTTCAGCCTCACTCATGTTGACTGGGCTCGGTTATAAGATGACCTTTATTGTTTTCCCTAAGGGCAACACCTTGATGTTAAAATTCTCATCCTGCTTTTAAAATTCCTCTCTGGTCTCCCCCCTCGCCATGTCAGTAATCTCCTCCAGTCCCACAACGCTCCGAGATCTCTACACACATCCCACTTCAGCCAATATGTGTATCTCCCACACCCATCGCTCCATCATTGGCGGCCGTGCCTTCAGCTGCCTGGGGACCCGAGCTCTGGAATTCCCTCCTTCAACCTTCCCCTCTACCTCTTCCCCTCCTTTGAGTAAAACTTCCCGCTTCAACCAAATTTTTGGTCTCCGGATCAAATATCTCCTCATGTGGTGCTGCGGCAAATTTAGTTTGATAATCGCTCCTGTGAGTTTCCTGGGATCATTTATTACATTAAAGGTGCAAAATAAATTCACATTTTCATTGATGAATATTCTTCAAGACAAAGATTCAGCCAGGGACTTGTGGTTGTTGTAATTACCTTTGCCCCTGGCTCTCCCGGCATCCCCCTGGACCCATCAGCACCGGAACGGCCCTGGAAAAGACAAGAGTCTATCGTAAGACATCAGGGTAGGGAGAGCACAGGAGTTAAAATAGCACAGGAGAGGAACAGGGAACGGGAACAGGGAACGGGAACAGGGAACGGGAACAGGGAATGGGAACAGGAATGGGAATAGGGAATGGGAACAGGAATGGGAATAGGGAATGGGGACAGGGAACAGGAAACTGACATATGGGGATCAGGAAATGGGGATTGGAGAGCAGAATGGGTTCAGAAAATGGGGGTCAGGCATTGGGAACTTGGAATTAGGGGATGGGGATAAAGAACAGGAAATCGGGATCAGTGAATAGAGATCAGGGTTAGGAAATGTAGGCCAGGGAATAGGGATTAGGGAATGGGAGACAGGATCAGGGATCAGGAAATGATAACAAAAAGTCTAAGTTTATCTGAAGAATTGACCATTCTCAGGGTTTATCCAACAATCGTACAGATGATTGACACAATTTTAAAGCATTTACCAGGTCAGAGCTTTCGAAAAGACAAGTGAGGGGGAGGCTGAGAATCTACTCCAGACTTACCCTCTTCCCTGGCTTCCCAGGCGCACCAAGAGCTCCTTGAATCCCTCGGGGACCCTGGATCAGAGAGAGCACATGGTCAGGGTCAGTGCCAACACCATCACAATGAAGTAGAGAAAACCTTGCAAAGTTCTGGGGTTAGGGATGAAGTTCACCCCATCAGAGACAAAAAGGCAGTGGAGCCTGGAATGACACAACACAGAAGACGGCCATTCGGCCCATCGAACCTGTGCTGGCTCTTTGAAAGAGCTCTCCAATTAGTCCCACCCTCCCCTGCCCTTGCCCCATTGCCCTGTAAATTCATTCTTTTCAAGCATTTCTCCAATTCCCTTTTGAAAGTTATTATTGAATCTGCTCCCACCGCCCTTTCAGGCAGCGCCTTCCAGATCACAACAACCCGCTGAGTGGAATGGGAACATAGGAACAGACGTAGGCCATTCAGCCCCTCGAGCCTGCTCCACCATTCCACTAGATCATGGCTGATCGACCTCAATGCCGTCTTCCTGCACTATCCCTGTATGTGGGTGTCATTGTTACATAGAAATCTCTCGATTCCCGTTCTGAACATACTCAGTGATTGAGCCTCCACAGTACTCTGGGGTAGAGAATTCCAAAGATTCACCACCCTCTGAGGGAAGAAATTGCTCCTCATCTCAGTCTTAAATGACCTGCCCCTTATTCTGAGACTGTGCCCCCTGGTTCTAGACTCACCAGCCGGGGAAAACATCCTACCCACATCTACCCTGTCACACTCTGTAAGAATTTTTAAAATTTCAGTGAGATCACCCCTCATCCTACTGAACTTTAGAGAATATAGGCCCAGTCTCCTCAATCTCTCCCCACAGGACCATAAGACCATAAGACATAGGAGCAGAAATTAGGCCATTCGGCCCATTGAGACTGCTCCACCATTCAATCATGGTTGATAAGTTCCTCAACCCCTTTCTCCCACCTTCTCCCCGTAACCTTTGATCCCCTTACCAATCAAGAACCTATCTATCTCGGTCTTAAACGCACTCAATGACCTGGCCTCCACAGTCTTCTGTGGCAATGAATTCCATAGATTCACCACTCTCTGGCTAAAGAAGTTTCTCTTCATCTCTGTTCTAAAAGGTCTTCCCTTCACTCTGAGGCTGTGCCCTTGGGTCCTAGTCTCTCCTACTAATGGAAACATCTTCCCCACGTCCACTCTATCCAGGCCTCTCAGTGTTCTGTAAGTTTCAATCAGATCCCCCCTCATTCTTCTAAACTCCATCAAGTATAGACCCAGAGTCCTCAAACGTTCCTCATATGTTAAGCCTTTCATTCCTGGGATCGTTCTCGTGAACCTCCTCTGGACCCTATCCAGGGCCAGCACATCCTTCCTGAGATACGGGGCCCAGAATTGCTCACAATATTCTAAATGTGGTCTGACCAGAGCCTTATAAAGCCTCAGCAGCACATCCCTGCTTTTATATTCTAGTCCTCTCGAAATAAATGCCAACATTGCATTTGCCTTCCTAACCACCGACTCAACCTGCAAGTTAAGGACAATCCCTCCATCCCAGGAATCAGTCTGGTGAACTTCCACTGCATTCCCTCCACGGCAATTATATCCTCCTTTAGGTAAGATGAACAAAACTGTACACAAAACTCCAGGTACGGCCTCCTCTATACAGCTGCAGCAAAACATCTTTACTCCTGAACTCAAATCCCCTCGTGATAAAGGCCAACAGACCATTTGCCTTCCTAATTGTTTGCTCCAGCTGCATGCTAGCTTTCAGTGACTCATGAATAATGACACCCGGGTCCCTTTGGACATCGACACTTCCCAACATCTCACCAGTCAACGAATAATCTGCGTTTCTGTTTTTCCTTTGAAAGTGGAGAACCTCATGGCCTGAATCTTGTGCCTATCGGGAGCACGGGATCAGCGGGACCAGAAGCGGCTGCGATCGGACCCCAGACCCGATTTCATGGTGGCTGGCTAATGAACGGCTGGCCAGGGTGAAACGCACCTGGACATTGGCAAAGTGCTGATGGCAGGGGCGGGAGCATGGCGGGCACTGGACCTAGTGGGCACCCATCAGGGCATTTAATATCAGCAGAGGCAGCTCCCTGAAGGCTGCCAGGAGTTGGACAGGAGCCTCAGGAGAGGCTGTAAACATTTGCAGCAGTTATGGCCTCAGTACCCGCTGGGCATCCCAGGAGGAAAGACAATGGCAGTGGGCAATCTGCCACTCGCTTCTCGGACGAGTGCCTGGGTGCTCTAGTAGAGGTAGTGAGCGCCAGCTGGGATACCGAGGGATGGCAAGAGGAGGCCACCACACCAGACGTAGGTGGCCAGGTCAGAGGAGGCAACCCAGGTCAGCGGGCACGATACAGCGTGAAAACCCACCATCGTGGCCGGCTGCTAAACCTTTGTTTTACCCGGTCGCTACCACACTTAGTGCAAATCTGGGGTGACTCAGCTCTGTGTTCTGAGTTTTGCAAGCACGGGCTGGTTGGGTAGGGTCTGTACCCTGCCCATTGTGAACAGTGGCTATTTGATCCGATCCGCCAGTCTTTGGGATGTACGGCCTACATACCCAGCATCACACTGGCACTGAAATTCATATACCACATCACTCATTTGTGTGATAGGCAGGACGACTTCTTGGCTTGATGGCAGCATCCTGTTAGTGGTGAATACCACTCGTGTTACTACTGCATAGTAGCAGCGTGAAACAGCGAGCTTCACCTGTTACTCAAAGTTTTGAGATACCTTGTCCTTCCTGCATAATCTGAGGTAGACTGGGCACTTTTCAGGGCTCAAAAGTGATGGCTTTAGACCCGTTCATGAGTTTGTGTGATATACAGTGTGAAATGATCTGATCAGGGTGGCCATTACCCTGCAGGATGCCTTTGACACCCCTATTTCAGCATCAAACTTGCATGGTGAGCAAATGGCTCAGGCCCTATTTACAAGGTTGCCAATAAGACCAACCTTATAGCGTGTGGAACTGTAAGAATCCAAATGCTGGTGTTGACCAGTGAAGATAGGCTTGTGGTGGACCGTGGTAGAGAACCCACCTGGCAGATTTCTCAACTAATATGTCAAAGAAAGGGAGTTCATTTGACTTCTCCATTTCAAAGGTGAATTTGAGCTCAGGATGGAGCCCCACATGTAAGGAAATTGTTACATGCAGCTGAAGAGTTAAATATAGCAAACCTATCATCCACATATCGGAAAGATGTGTGGGGTAGGAGGTTAGGTATCATTCCATCGAAGACACGTTTCTCATGGAATCCAACAAAGATGTTTGTGAGAGCTGGGCCTAGAGGGGATCCCATGGCAACACCATCTGTTTGGGCACACATTGTGTCATTAAAACTGGACTCAACTGTGAACTCCACAAGTTGCAGAGTTCATAAGTTCAATGAATACTGATTCACGCACTGGTGGTGGGCCTAGATAGAAACATAGAAACTAGGAGCAGGAGTAGGCCATTCAGCCCTTCGAGCCTGCTCTGCCATTCAATATGATCATGGCTGATCCTCTATCTCAATGTCATACTCCCGCTCTCTCCTCATACCCCTTGACGCCTTTAGAATAATATATTCAGTGACTTAGAGAATTCCATAGTTTCACCACCCTCTGAGTGAAGACGTTTCTCCTCATCTCAGTCCTAAATGGTCTACCCCATATCCTGAGACTGTGACCCCTTGTCCTAGACCCCCAGCCAGAGGAAACATCATCCCTGCATCCAGTCTGTCCATCCCTGTCACCATTTTATATGTTTCAATGAGATCCCCTCTCATTCTTCTAAACTCCAGTGAATACAGGGCCTAGTCAGCCCAATCTCTCCTCATACAACAATCCTGCCATCCCAGGAATCAGTCTGGTGAACCTTCGCTGCACTCCCTCTATGGCAAGTATATCCTTTCTTAGGTAAAGAGACCATAACTGCACACAATACTCCAGGTGTGGTCTCACCAACCCCCTGTACAGCTGCAGTAAGACATCCTTGCTCCTGTACTCAAGTCCTCTCACAATGAAGGCCAACATACCATTTGCCTTCTTAACTGCTTGCTGCACCTGCATGCTTGCTTTCAGTGATTGGTGGACAGGAACACCCAGGTCCCTTTGTACATCAACATTTCCAAATCTATAACCATTTAAATAATATTCTGCCATTCTGTTTTTCTTACTAAAGTGGATAGGTTCAACTTAACCACATTATTCTGCATCTACCATGTATTTGCCCACTCACTCAACCTGTCTAACTCGCCTTGAAGCCCCTTAACGTCCTCCTCACCACTCACATTCCCAACAAGTTTTGTGTTGTCAGCAAACTCGGAAATATTACATTTGGTTCCTTCATCCAAATCCTTGATATATATTGTGAATAGCTGGGGCCCAAGCACTGATCCCTGCGGTACTCCACTAGTCACTGCCTGCCACTCCGAAAAAGACCTATTTATTCCTACTCTCTGTTTCCTGCCTGCTAAACAATTCTCAATCCATGCCAATATATTATCCCCAATCCCATGTGCTTTAATTTTACACACTAGCCTCTTAAGTGGGCCTTTATCAAAAGCTTTCTGGAAATCCAAATACACCACATCCACTGGTTCTCCCTTATCTATTCTGTTAGTTACGTCTTCAAAAAACTCCAGTAGGTTTGTCAAACATCATTTCCCTTCATAAATCCATGTGACTTTGTCTAATCCCGTTGATATTTTCTAAGTGTCCTGTTATCACATCCTTTATAATAGATTCTAGCATTTTCCATACTATTGATGTTAGCCGGTCTGTAATTCACTGTTTTCTCCCTCCCTCCTTTTTTAAATAGTGGGGTTACATTTGCCACCCTCCAATCTGCCGGAACTGTTCCAGAATCTACAGAATTTTGGAAGGTGACAACCAACACAGCCACTCTTTCCAAGGCCACCTCCCTTAGTACCCTGGGATGTAGATTATCAGGCCCTGGGGATTTATCAGCTTTCAGTCCCATTAATTTCTCCAGCACTATTGTTTTAGTAATACTAATTTCCTTCAATTCCTCCTCCTCACTAGAACCTTGGTTCCCTAGTATTTCTGGGGAGTTATTCTGTGAAGACAGAACTAAATTAATTATTTTTTGCACAAGCACTGATCCCTCTGGCACCCCATTAGCCAATAGATCGCCATGACATAGTGCTGCGGCGCATATATCTATGGCTTCCTTAAGTGGAGTATTGGTGAATAGGCTAGTAATGTTAAATGAACCTGGTTTAAATTTCAAACGATGCCTGGCAGTTGAGATGGACGCCCTTGAGCTAGAATGCGAGGGAGGAGCAAGTCCTCAGGTCGCGGAGATAGAAACATAGAAACATAGAAACTAGGAGCAGGAGTAGGCCATTTGGCCCTTCGAGCCTGCTCTGCCATTCATTATGATCATGGCTGATCATCCAACTCAATAACCTGCTCCCACTTTCTCCCCATATCCTTTGATCCCTTTCGCCCCAAGAGCTATATCTAACTCCTTCTTGAAAACATACAATGTTTTGGTCTCAACTACTTTCTGTGGTAACGAATTCCACAGGCTCACCACTCTCTGGGTGAAGAAATTTCTCCTCAGCTCAGTCCTAAATGGTCTACCCCGTATCCTCAGACTGTGACCCCTGGTTCTGGACTCCCCCACCATCGGGAACATCCTTCCTGCATCTACCCTGTCTAGTCCTGTTAGAATTTTATAGGTTTCTATGAGATCCCCCCTCATTCTCCTGAACTCCAGTGAATATAATCCTAACCAACTCAATCTCTCCTCATATGTCAGTCCCGCCATCCCGGGAATCAGTCTGGTAAACCTTCGCTCCACTCCCTCTATAGCAAGTACATCCTTCCTCAGATAAGGAGACCAAAACTGCACACAATATTCCAGGTGTGGTCTCACCAAGGCCCTGTACAATTGCAGCAAGACATCCCTGTTCCTGTACTCGAATCCTCTGGCTATGAAGGCCAACATACCATTTGCCTTCTTTACCGCCTGCTGCACCTGCATGCTTACCTTCAGCTACTGGTGTACAAAGACACCCAGGTCTCGTTGCACATTCCCCTCTCTCAATTCACAGCCTTTCAGATAATAATCTGCTTTCCTGTTTTTGCTACCAAAATTATCCACATTATACTGCATCTGCCATGCATTTGCCCACTCACTCAGCTTGTCCAAATCACACTGAAGCATCTCTGCATCCTCCTCACAGCTCACCCTCCCACCCAGCTTTGTGTCATCTGCAAATTTGGAGATATTACATTTAATTCCTTTATTTAAATCATTAATATATATTGTGAATAACTGGGGTCCCAGCACTGATCTCCGTGGTACCCCTCTAGTCACTGCCTGCCATTTGGAAAAAGACCCGTTTATTCCTACTCTTTGTTTCCTGTCTGACAACCAGTTTTCTATCCATCGCAATACACTACCCCCAATCCCTTGCACTTTAATTTTACACACCAATCTCTTATGTGGGACTTTGTCGAAAGCCTTCTGAAAGTCTAAATAAACCACATCCACTGGCTCCCCCTCATCAACTCTACTGGTTACATCCTCGAAAAATTCCAGTAGGTTTGTCAAGCATGATTTCCCTTTCATAAATCCATGCTAACTCTGTCCGATTCTGCCACTGTTTTCCACGTGCTCAGCTATTAAATCTTTTATAATGGACTCTAGAATTTTCCCCACTACCGACGTCAGGCTGACTGGTCTATAATTCCCTGTTTTCTCTCTGCCTCCCTTTTTAAATAGTGGGGTTACATTAGGTTCCCTCCAATCTGTAGGAACTGTTCCAGAGTCTATAGAATCTCGGAAGATGACCACCAATGCATCCACTATTTCTAGGGCCACTTCCTTAAGTACTCTGGGATGTAGATTATCAGGCCCCGGGGATTTATCTGCCTTCAATCCCATCAATTTCCCCAACACCATTTCCCTACTAATACTGATTTCTTTCAGTTCCTCCCTCTCACTAAACCCTGTGTTCCCCAACATTTCTGGTATGTTATTAGTGTCCTCCTTTGTGAAGACAGAACCAAAGTATGTATTTAGTTGGTCAGCGATTTCTTTGTTCCCCATTATAAATTCCCCTGTTTCTGACTGTAAGGGACCTACATTTGTCTTCACCAATCTTTTTCTCTTCACATACCTATAGAAACTTTTACAGTCAGTTTTTATGTTCCCCGCAAGCTTACTCTCGTATTCTATTTTCCCCTTCTTAATCCCCTTGGTCCTCCTTTGCTGAATTCTAAACTGCTCCCAATCCTCAGGTCTGTTGTTTTTTCTGTCCAATTTGTATGCCTCTTCCTTGGATCTAATACCATCTCTAATTTCCCTTGTAAGCCATGGTTTGGCCACCTTTCCTGTTTTACTTTTGCGCCAGACAGGAATAAACAATTGTTGCATTTCACCCATGTGCTCTTTGAATGTTTACCATTGCCTATCCACCATCATCCCTTTAAGCAACGTTTCCCAATTCATCATAGCCAACTCACGCCTCATACCATCGTAGTTTCCTTTATTAAGATTCAGGACCCTAGTCTCAGAATCAACTATATCACTCTCCATCTTGATGAAGAATTCTATCATATTATGGTCGCTCATCCCCAAGGGGCCTCACACAACTAGATTGCCAATTATTCCTTTCTCATTACACAATACCCAGTCTAGGATGGCCTGTTCTCTCGTTGGTTCCTCAATATATTGGTCCAGAAAACCATCCCGTATACGCTCCAGGAATTCCTCCTCTACGGTATTGTTACTAATTTGATTTGCTCAATCTATATGCAGATTAAGATGCAGGGGTGTCAGGGGAAGGTGAGTCCAGTGGACAGATGTGAAACCGTGGAGAGTGCAAACAATGTGGGGTCTTCTCACCTCAAATTATGACCTTTAACCAAGAGTCCCCATTGTCCCAGCAGTCACGATGCCACCATGATACAGTTGTCCATAGTCTCAGCCGCCCACCTAGCATGCACATTGACTATGTGATGATTGATAATACTGACATTTTGTCTTCCTCCCTCAGGTGATCCAACTTCCAGAGGCTGCAGCACCCAGAAGGCACTTCCTTGACACCTGAGGAGGAGCTGAAGACAGATCCACCAGCATCACACCCCTCCCTCGCTACCAGGTGCCAGCACAGATACAAGCACGTCGGTCACTGTGAGGAGGGCAGAGAGTGCCCAGGGTGCTGGCTGTCGGAGGGCTGCTGGAGACCAGGACGATGCTGAGCCCCAGGCGGATGATGAGCTATCAGGTGGTCGATGCTGGATGTCCAGCGGGATGTGCGGGAAGATCTGGCAGAGAAATGTATGATAATGGGATGGTGCCCTTGCCATGAGATGGAAGCCATGCCTTGGCAGCCGAGCTGAAGCTTCGCAGAATCAAAGCCTCCCTGGGGTCCCTGCTTCTCTGAAGGTTCCTCAAGTGGAGTCCACAATCCCCATCTGCTGAAAAGCGGATGTGACTGTCCTGTGCACTGAAGGCTGCACTCAGCAAGTATCCTCCACCATAATTGGAAAAACATAAGAGACCGCCTGACTACCCTCCCAATCCCCTGACTGCCCCCAAAACGCCCGACTACCCTCCCGAACCTTCGACTAACCCCCCTGACTATCCCTCCAAACCACCGATCACCCTCCCGACTATCCTCTCAGCCCCCCGACTACCCTCCTGAACCCCCGATTAACCTCCACATGCCCGACTACTCCCCCAAACTACTGACTACCCCCCTACCCTGACTGCACCCCCACACCCTCCAACTACACACCCGACCAACCCCCACAACCTGCTGACTTCCCTCCCAACCTCCCAACTACACCCCACACCCCCTGACTAACCCCCAACCCCAACTACACCCCACACCCCCTGACTAACACCCAACTACACCTCACACCCTCTGACTAACCCCCAACCCCAACTACACCCCACACCCCCTGACTAACCCCCAACCCCAACTACACCCCACACCCCCTGACTAACCCCCAAACCCAACTACACCTCACACCCCCTGACTAACCCCCAACCCCAACTACACCCCACACCCCCTGACTAACCCCCAACTACACCTCACACCCTCTGACTAACCCCCAACCCCAACTACACCCCACACCCCCTGACTAACCCCCAACCCCAACTACACCCCACACCCCCTGACTAACCCCCAAACCCAACTACACCTCACACCCCCTGACTAACCCCCAACCCCAACTACACCCCACACCCCCTGACTAACCCCCAACCCCAACTACACCCCACACACGCTGACTACCCTCCCAACCTCCCAACTACACCCCACACCCCCTGACTAACCCCCCAACCCCAACTACACCCCACACCCCCTGACTAACCCCCAACCCCAACTACACCCCACACACGCTGACTAACCCCCAACCCCAACTACACCCCATACCCCGACTAACCCCCCAACCCCAACTACACCCCACACACGCTGACTACCCCCAACCCCAACTACACCCCACACACGCTGACTACCCCCCAACCCCAACTACACCCCACACCCCCTGATTAACCCCCAACCCCAACTACACCCCACACCCCCTGACTAACCCCCAACTACACCCCACACCCCCTGACTAACCCCCAACCCCAACTACACCCCACACACGCTGACTAACCCCCAACCCCAACTACACCCCACACCCCCTGACTAACCCTCCAACCCCAACTACACCCTACACACGCTGACTACCCCCCAACCCCAACTACACCCCACACACACTGACTACCCCCCAACCCCAACTACACCCCACACCCCCTGACTAACCCCCAACCCCAACTACACCCCACACACGCTGACTAACCTCCAACCCCAACTACACCCCACACCCCCTGACTAACCCCCCAACCCCAACTACACCCCACACCCCCTGACTACCCCCAACCCCAACTACACCCCACACCCCCTGACTACCCCCCAACCCCAACTACACCCCACACATGCTGACTAACCTCCAACCCCAACTACACCGCACACACGCTGACTAACCTCCAACCCCAACTACACCCCACACACGCTGACTACCCCCCAACCCCAACTACACCCCACACACGCTGACTAACCTCCAACCCCAACTACACCCCACACATGCTGACTACCCCCCAACCCCAACTACACCCCACACACGCTGACTACCCCCCAACCCCAACTACACCCCACACACGCTGACTAACCTCCAACCCCAACTACACACCACACCCCCTGACTAACCCCCCAACCCCAACTACACCCCACACCCCCTGACTACCCCCAACCCCAACTACATCCCACACCCCCTGACTACCCCCCAACCCCAACTACACCCCACACACGCTGACTACCCCCCAACCCCAACTACACCCCACACACGCTGACTACCCCCCAACCCCAACTACACCCCACACACGCTGACTAACCTCCAACCCCAACTACACACCACACCCCCTGACTAACCCCCCAACCCCAACTACACCCCACACCCCCTGACTACCCCCAACCCCAACTACATCCCACACCCCCTGACTACCCCCCAACCCCAACTACACCCCACACACGCTGACTACCCCCCAACCCCAACTACACCCCACACACGCTGACTAACCTCCAACCCCAACTACACCCCACACACGCTGACTACCCCCCAACCCCAACTACACCCCACACACGCTGACTAACCTCCAACCCCAACTACACCCCACACACGCTGACTACCCCCCAACCCCAACTACACCCCACACACGCTGACTAACCTCCAACCCCAACTACACCCCACACCCCCTGACTACCCCCCAACCCCAACTACACCCCACACCCCCTGACTACCCCCCAACCCCAACTACACCCCACACCCCCTAACTAACCCCCAACCCCAACTACACCCCACACCCCCTGACTAACCTCCAACCCCAACTACACCCCACACACGCTGACTACCCCCCAACCCCAACTACACCCCACACACGCTGACTAACCTCCAACCCCAACTACACCCCACACACGCTGACTACCCCCCAACCCCAACTACACCCCACACACGCTGACTAACCTCCAACCCCAACTACACCCCACACCCCCTGACTACCCCCCAACCCCAACTACACCCCACACCCCCTGACTACCCCCCAACCCCAACTACACCCCACACCCCCTAACTAACCCCCAACCCCAACTACACCCCACACCCCCTGACTAACCTCCAACCCCAACTACACCCCACACACGCTGACTACCCCCCAACCCCAACTACACCCTACACCCCCTGACTAACCCCCAACCCCAACTACACCCTACGCCCCCGACTACCCGCCTGATCCTCTGACTACGTCCCTCCCCCAGCACACCCACCTCCCCGGCTAACCCCCCACCTAGCATCCTGACTCCCCTGTCTAACTCCCCACATGCCCAACTGCAATCCTGACCTCCTGACTACTCCCCCCACCCTCCATCTACCCTCTGACCCTTGATTACCCACCTTGCACCCCCAAATACCCTCCACACACGCCCCGCATTACCCGCCCGGTCCTCCAACCCTCCCCACCCCCCGCCACCGACAGCCCCCGACCCTCCACATCCCCCACCCCCTTGACCACCGGACCTACAACCCCCCACCACCTGACCTATCCTACCCTCTTACTTTAAACACCAGCTCCCTCTCCTGTCAGGGTGGTTGGGACCTTTAAACTCATCGCTTTACAGCAGCTCATGCATTAAAAAAAGGGAGCCTGGTTTTTACTTTCCCCGGCACTTTGACATTGCACAAAATGGGCTCCAGAGCTGATGTCCTGCACATTCCTAACCAGGTCTGTGAGGCAAGATTGGACGAGAAGCCTGGGTAAATGAGAAGGGGTGGGGTGGCAATCCCACCATGATTACCACACCACCCGCGTTCTGGGCCAACAGGTTTTGTTTTACAACCTTCCTCATTTTTACTTCCACCTTTAAGGATTTGTGTCTCCTCATCCACAGGTCCCGGTGTCCCTGCGCCCTTTTTAAAATCGGACCATGGAGTTTATATTGCCTCATCTCAGTCTTCAAGTTGTTATTTCACATTGTGGATCAGTTTGTTAAGCTGCTCCTTTCAGAGCTGGCGGCTTAGACTCAGACCTGGCTTTCTGACACGATCAATGAAAATGTGTGCAGGAAAATCCGACGTAGTTTACCTGTGGTCCATCTTCACCTTCTTCACCTTTCAGTCCAGTGCCACCAGGAAGCCCCTGTCACATAAGAGAGAAAAAGGAAATTGGAGAGAGTCAGTGTGAAACTCGCAGGGTCGTGCTCTGCACTCATGTCCTCTCGGTTATTAGTCCAGGCACCTGGATCACATACTCAGTAACATCATCATAACACTATCCTTCCCTGAAGGAGTAACAAGATAACAAACAGAATAGCAGGGTTAATGCAGGAAAATACTTTCTACTTGAATAAAGAAATTGGGAATTAATAACTCGTCTCAGTAATGGTGACCATTAAACTATCAGATTGTTGTAAAAACCCATCTGGTTCACTAATGCCCTTTAGGGAAGGAAATCTACCGTCCTTACCCGGTCTGGCCTACATGTCACTCCAGACCCACAGCAATGTGGTTGACTCTTAACTGCCCTGTGGAATGGCCTAGCCACTCAGTTGTATCAAACTGCCACAGAAAACTCATAAAGGAAGAAAACTGGACAAACCACCCGGCATTGAGCTAGGGACTGGTGATAACAACACTCTATTGATGCTGCAAAGTCCTCCTTACTAACATCTGGGGGCTAGTGCCAAAATTGGGAGAGCTGTCCTACAGTCTAGTCAAGCAACAGCCTGACATAGTCATCCTCACAGAATCATACCTTACAGATAATGTACCACCATCACCATCACCATCCCTGGGTATGTCCTGTCCCACCGGCAGGACAGACCCAGCAGAGGTGGTGGCACAGTGGTATACAGTCGGGAGGGAGTTGCCCTGAGAGTCTCATTGTATCAAGTGAAATATGTGCAAGGAAACCTCCTGCAGGTGACAACCTACCGCAGCACCTCCCTGCCCCCTCCCGCTGCCTCAGCTG
This sequence comes from Cetorhinus maximus, assembly GCF_964194155.1. Lineage (NCBI taxonomy): Eukaryota > Metazoa > Chordata > Chondrichthyes > Lamniformes > Cetorhinidae > Cetorhinus > Cetorhinus maximus. The sequence goes on from NW_027597612.1 coordinate 41,805, forward strand.
ATGAAGCAGCTCCTCCACGTTAACACCACTTGGAAGGTGAGGGCAGCAGGGGCGTAGAGTACACTCTGGGTGGGGGCCTTCGATGCCCATCACCAGGAATTTGTACCATCACTAACCGAGCTGTCCGAGTCCTAAAGGACATAGCTGCTGGACTGGGTCTGCGGCAGGTGGTGAGGGAACCAACAAGAGGGAAAAGCGTACTTGACCTCATCCTCACCAACCTGCCTGCCATGACAGTGTTAGAAGGAGTGACCACCACACAGTCCTTGGAGACGAAGATCTGTCTTCACATTGAGGATACCCTCCATCATGTTGTGTGGCACTACCACCGTGCTAAATGGGATAGATTTCAAACAGGTCTAGTAACTCAAAACTGGGTATCTATGAAGCACTGTGGGCCATCAGCAGCAGCAGAATTGTACTCGGACACAATCTGTAACCTCATGGCCCAGCATATCCCCCACTCTACCATTACCATCAAGCCAGGGGATCAATCCTGGTTCAGTGAAGAGTGCAGGAGGGCATGCCAGGAGCAGCACCAGGTATGCCTAAAAATGAGGTGTCAACCTGGTGAAGCTATAACACAGGACTACTTGCGTGCCAAACAGCATAAGCAGCAAGTGATAGACAGAGCTAAGCGATCCCACAACCAACAGATCAGATCGAAGCTCTGCAGTCCTGCCACATTCAGTTGTGAATGGCAGTGGACAATTAAACAACTCACTGGAGGAGGAGGCTGCACAAATATCCCCATCCTCAATGATGGAGGAGCCCAGCACAGCAGTGTTAAAGATAAGGCTGAAGCATTTGCAACAATCTTCAGCCAGAAATGCCGAGTGGGTGATCCATATTGACCTCCTCCCAAGGGCACCAACATCATAGTGTTGGTCCTCTAGAGAGTGAGATTGGGGAGCTAATAGTAGATAATAAGGGAATGACGGATGAAATGAACAAATATTTTGCTTCTGTGTTCACTATGGAGGATACAAAAAACATTCCAGTAATAGCTGTAAATTGGGAGGTGAACTGGAGAGAGGAACTAGCTGAAATTACAATTGCTAGGGAAATGGTACTGAGCAAATTGATGGAGCTGTGGGCTGGCAAGTCTCCGGGTCCCAATGGACTACATCCTAGGGTCTTAAAAGAGGTGGCTAATGAGGTAGTCAATGCGCTGGTGTTAATTTTCCAAAATTCTCTAGATTCTGGAAAGGTTCCATCAGATTGGAAAGTAGAAAATATAACCCCTCTATTCAAGAAGGGAAGGGGGCAGAAAACAGGAAACTATAGACCGGGAAGGCGATGGCGCAGTGGTATTGTCACTGGGTTAGTAATCCAGAGACCCAAGGTTTGAATCCCAGGGCAAATGGTGGAATTTGAATTAAAAGTCTAACGATGACCATGAAACCATTGTCAATTGCTGCAAAAACCCATCTGCTAGGGGAGGGAAATCTGCTGTCCTTACCCGGTCTGGCCTACGTGTGACTCCAGACCCACAGCAATGTGGTTGACTCTTAAATGCCCTCTGAACAAGGGCAATTAGGGATGGGCAATAAATGCTGGACTAGCCAGTGACACCAACATCCCGTGAGTGAATAAAAAAAAAGTTAGCTTGACGTCTGCTGTGGGGAAGGTGTTAGAATCGATTGTTAAGGAGATTATAATTGAGCACTTAGAGAAACTCAAGGTAATCGGGAAGAGTCAGCATGGTTTTGTGAAAGGAAAATCATGTTTAACCAATTTATTGGATTTGTTGAAGGGGTAACATGCGTAGCGGATAAAGGGGAGCCTGTAGACATTTTGTACTTGGATTTCCAGAAGGCATTTAATAAGGTGTCACATCAAAGGTTATTGTGGAAAATAAAGGCTCATGGTGTAACATAGCATGGATAGAAGATTGGTTGGCTGACAAGAAATAGAGAGTTTGCATAAATGGGTCTTTTTCTGATTGTCAGGATGTGATGTGTGGAGTCCCACAGGGGTCTGTACTGGGGCCTCAACTTTTTACGATTCATATCAATGACTTAGATGAGGGGAGTGAAGACATGGGAGCTAAATTTGCAGGTGACACAAAAATAGGTAGGAAAGTATGTTGTGAAGAGGACATAAGAAGGTTGCAAACTAATATAGGTAGGTTGAGTGAGCGGGCAAAAATCTAGCAGATGGAGTATAATGTGATAAAATTAGTTGAAGTTGTTCACTTTGGCGGGAAGAATAAAAAAGCAAAATATTACTTCAATGGAGAATGACTTCATAATTCTGAGGTGCAGAGGGATCTAGGTGTTCCAGTAATGAGTCACAAAAATTTAGTATGCAGGTACAGCAAGTAATTAAGAAGGCTAATGGAATGATATCCATTATTATGAGGGATTGAACATAAAAGTAAGGATGTTATGCTTCAGTTATATAGGGCATTGGTGAGACCACATCTCGAATACTGTGTGTAGTTTTGGTCTCTTTATTTAAGGAAGGATGTAAATGCATTGGAGGCGATTCAGAGGGGGTTTACTAGATTGATACCTGGAATGAGTGGGTTGGACAGACTGGGCTTGTTTCCACTGGAGTTTAGAAGAGTGAGGGGTGATTTGATTGAAGTTTACAAGATCATGAACAGCCTTGACAAGGTGGATGTGGAAAGGATGTTTCCTCTTGTGGGTGAGTCCAGAACTAGGGGGCACGGTTTTAAAATTAGGGGTCGCCCTTTTAGGACAGAGATGAGGAGAATTTTTTTCTCTCAGAGGGTTGTGCGACTTTGGAACTCTCTGCCTCAGAAGGCGGTGGGGGCGGGTCATTAAATATTTTTAAGGCGAAGGTAGATAGATTCTTGTTAGGCAAGGGAATCAAAGGTTATTAGGGGTTGGATGAGAATGTGGAACTCAATACACAAATCAGCCATGGTGTTATTGAATGATGGAGCAGGCTCGAGGGGGCTAATGACCTACTCCTGCTCCTATTTTATATGTTCGTATCACAGAAGCCAATCTTTAGTCAATTCGATTCATTCCACAGGATGTCAAGAGATGGCTGAAGGCACTGGATACTGCAAAGGCTCTGGGCCTGACAATATCCGGCAATAGTACTGAAGACTTGTGCTCCAGAATTTGCCATGCCCCTAGCCAAGCTGTTCCAGTACAGCTACAACACTGATATCTGCCCAGCAATGTGGAAAATTGCCCAGGTATGTCCTGTACACAAAAAGCAGGACAAGTCCAATGTGGCCAATTACTGCTCCATCAGTCTACTCTCCATCATCAATAAAGTGATGGATAGGCGTCATCAACAGTGCTATCAAGTGGCACTTGCTTAGCAATAACTTGCTCACTGATGCCCAGTTTGGGTTCTGCCAGGGCCACTCAGCTCCTGACCTCGTTACAGCCTTGGTTCAAACATGGACAAAAGAGCAGAATTTCCGAGGTGAGGTGAGAGTGACTGCCCTTGACATCAAGGCAGCATTTGAACGAGTGTGGCATCAAGGAGCCCTAGCAAAACTGGAGTCAATGGGAATCAGAGGGAAAACTCTCCATCGGTTGGAGTCATACCTAGCACAAAGGAAGATGGTTGTGGTTGTTGGAAGTCAATCATCTCAGCCCCAGGACATCACTGCAGGAGTTCCTCAGGGTAGTGTCCTCGGCCCAACCATCTTCAGCTGCTTCATCAATGACCTTCCTTCCATCAGAACGAACGGCGATATATTTCCAAGTCAGGATGGTGAGTGGCTTGGAGGGGAACTTCCAGCTGGTGGTGTTCCCATCTATCTACTGCCCTTGTCCTTCTAGATGGTAGCGGTTGTAGGTTTGGAAGGTGTTGTCTAAGGAACCTTGGTGAATTCCGGCAGTGCATCTTGTAGGTGGTACACACTGCTGCTACTGTGCGTCAGTGGTGGAGGGAATGAATGTTTGTGGATGTGGTGCCGATCAAGTGAGATGCTTTGTCCTGGGTGTTGTCAAGCTTCTTGAGTATTATATGAACTGCACTCTTCCAGGCAAGTGGGGAGTATTCCATCACACTCCTGGCTTGTATCTTGTAGATGGTGGACAGGCTTTGGGGAGTCAGGAGGTGAGTTACTCAATACAGGATTCCGAACCTCTGACCTGCTCTTGTAGCCACAGTATTTAAATAGCTAGTCCAGTTCAGTTTCTGGTCAATAGTAACCCCCAGGATGTTGATAGTGGGGGATTCAGTGATGGTAATGCCATTGAACGTCAAGGGGCAATGGTTAGATTCTCTCTTGTTGGAGATGGTCATTGCCTGGCACTTGTGTGGTGCAAATGTTACTTGCCATTTGTCAGCCCAAGCCTGGATATTGTCCAGGTCTTGCTGTATTTGGACATGGACTGCATCAGTATCTGAGGAGTCGCGAATGGTGCTGAACATTGTGCAATCATCAGTGAACATGCCCACTTCTGACCTTATGATGGAAGGAAGGTTATTGATGAAGCAGCTGAAGATGGTTGGGCCGAGGACACTACCCTGAGGAACTCCTGCAGTGATGTCCTGGAGCTGAGATGATTGACCTCCAACAACCACAACCATCATCCTTTGTGCTAGGTATGACTCCAGTATCCAGTCTTATGTGTCTTGTGTGTGTGTTTAGGGATTTGAGACAGGGTAGAGTTTGGGTTATAGAGTTAGAAATTAGCAGTTCATATTTCTTTCTTTTGTCACTGGTTAAGGACAGTTTGCTGATTAAACAGCTCATATTCTGTTAACTTGAATTAAACAGTTGGGTAGAATCGGGGCAATCTGGTGGTTTGGTCAAACTTTTCATATTTGTTGCAGCTCATTGAACAGTGGGGCTGATATCACAGCGCACTATCCCCAGGGAGTTGTGACAGTTCTACCGAGCCACTCTTGGTAATGGACATTGAAGTCCCCCACCCAGAGAACATTCTGCGCCCTTGCCACCCTCAGTGCTTCCTCCAAGTGGTGTTCAACATGGAAACCCTCATCCCATGAACGAATCAAAAAAAAGCTGGCATGTAATTTGACAAGGAAGTGTTCAATGAACAGCATGACACTAGGAAGTTCTGAGGAACAAAGGGACCTTGGTGTGTGTGTCCATAGATCTCTGAAGGCGGAGGGGCATGTTAGTGGGGTGGTAAAAAAAGCTTATGGGACACTTGCCTTTATCAATCGAGGCATTGATTACAAAAGTAGGGAGGTCATGTTGGAGTTGTATAGAACCTTGGTGAGGCCACAGCTGGAGTACTGTGTGCAGTTCTGGTCGCCACATTATAGGAAGGATGCGATTGCACTGGAGGGGGTGCAGAGGAGATTCACCAGGATGTTGCCTGGGATGAAACATTTAATTTATGAAGAGAGGTTGGATAGACTTGGGTTGTTTTTATTGGAGTAGAGAAGACTGAGGGGCGACCTAATCGAGCTGTACAAGATTATGAGGGGCATGGACAGGGTGGATAGGGAGCAGCTGTTCCCCTTAGTTGAAGGGTCAGTCACGAGGGGACACACGTTCAAGGTGAGGGGCAGGAAGTTTGTGGGGGGTTGGTAATGGTCTGGAATGCGCTGCCTGGGAGGGTGGTGGAGGCAGGTTGCCTCACATCCTTTAAAAAGTACCTGGATGAGCACTTGGCACGTCATAACATTCAAGGCTATGGACCAAATGCTGGTAAATGGGATTAGGTAGGTAGGTCAGGTGTTTCTCACGTGTTGGTGCAGACTCGATGGGCCGAAGGGGCTCTTCTGCACTGTGATTCTGGTCGGATTTGAACCTATATCACCAGAACATTAGTCTGGGCCTCGGGATTATTAGTTTGTTGATATTATCACAATACCACTGCCTCAAATGCAAAGGCTGTGGCCCTTCCGCTTCTCCCCTCTGGGTCCCCTGACCTGCTTCACTCACAGTCACACCCTTCTGTCCCTGAACACGGACAAAACAAGACCCTAACCAATGGGCTGTTACTGCCTTCTGGTACAAAGTGCTGACATCACATCCCCCTCCCTGTCTGCAGCTTGGCTCCCAGCTCCGTGACTGTGAACTGCCCCTTCCTCAGACACTTCCTGTGGTCTCTGTTTCTAATCTCAGATAGTTACAGCTAATCCGAATGATGTTATCTGCAGTTAGTACAACTGCCTTTCTCCACTTCTCTCTTTCCTCCTTTCAGATTGTTACTTGTTGCAGTGTTGTCAGCCCTGCTTGTTCTCCACCATGTTTGTTATTCCTGCTACATCTAGTACCTAGATCATGGATCATTGCCTCATCGATCAAACCCCTGTTTTATATTTAGCTGCTGTGTACATTGCTGCACAGGCACTTTAACTGGCCTTGAATAGCTGTTCCTGTTACACGTTTTTAAAAATTGTCCTTTTGCATTTCTAATTGTTTTATGCTCCTCTTGCCCCTCATCTTAGTCTGTCCTTTATGGAATCATAATAGTACAGAAGGAGGCCATTCAGCCCATCAAATGCTTGGCAGCTCTCTGTGGAACTATCCAGTCGGTCACTTTCCCTACCCCCTCCCCCCTCCCCCACAACACATCTCATCTCCTATTTCCTTCACCTTCAGGTTTGTGTTCTTTTCACCAGATCCCTCTCTCCCACCGTCTATTAATTTAAAGTCTCATTAACTTCCCTGAATATCCTTTGCTCTGGACCACTGGTCCCACTCCAGTTCCTGTGGAGCCTGTCCTAACAATGCAGTCCCTACCTGTCCATGTCCGAGTGCCAGTGTCCCATGGAATGGATCCTGCTTTCCCACACCAGGTTTTTAATCATGCAATTCACCTTCCTGACCTGCCTATCCCTATTCCAATTAGCATTTCCAAAATGGTTCCCCAAGGTTCTCCATTTCCTGTCTGGCTCTGTTGTAGCCGCACTGATAGAGATTGACCACTGCGATTGGTCAATAACTCCATTATCATTGAATCATGTGACTGCCAGAATGGTAGAAGGGGAGCGAGATTGACTCTGGTCATTTCTCAGCTGCCAATTTCTCTGTTCCTCCACTTTGGACCACGGAGAGCCCCACTGTTCAGGGGTGATGCCAGAAAGTACGTCTTCACTCAAAGGGGAGTGAGAATCCAGAACTCTCTCCCAAAACAGCAGAGCCTGTGGGTCAGCTGGAACCTCCAAGAGTGAGTTTGATTGTTTTGTTGGGAAAGGATGTCGAGAGATATGGATTCAAGCCCAGAAAATGAAGGGAAGGTACCGGTCAGCCAAGGCGGGCTCAAGGCCAGAATGGCCTTTGGCTGTTCCAAATTTCCCATGAATGTTGCAATAGTTTTGAGGGGCTGAATGGACTGGTCAAGGCAATTCATTTGTTATGACTGTGTTCCCAGGAGGGTTTACAAAGTGATCCTTCTGCTTTATACTGTTTAACTTATTAATAGTGGATTCTAAAAGGTAAGGTATTTAATTTGGATTTGCCAAAAAAGAAGCATGCTGGGCAACAAGAACACGATTTATTCTTTCCAAAAATGAACAGAGATTGGCCCAAAAACAATGACTGACCAATACCCTTCGAGATGCATACTGGAGCTGAGTACCCAGTCTGATGGAGGGATGAGGGAGGAAGAGGAAGGAGTGAGGGGAGGAAGGGGCAAAGTTAGGTGGTAGCTGGAGTTTGGATACAGTTGGACCATGATCTAATTGAAAGGAAGAACAGGCTGAAGGAGCTCAATGGGCTCCTCCTATTCCTATGTTGACAATCAGTGTTATCCTGTCTGGACGAGGATTGAGTGATTCAACAGGGGCAGGTCCAGCGATCTTCGTAAATTAACAGTCAGATCAGTCAAACTTTACCTTCTCCTGCTTTAAAGGAAAGGTCACTTTAAAGGTTTCTCAATGATATTGTGAACAATTTCATTGCTAAATTTTGTGTCTGATTACACAGCAGTACCAGGAATTCAGTTAACGGCTTGTTTGGGTGTCTGATTTTATCCATGTGCTTCTATTATTTGCAGCCCTTTCCTGCTAGTGTGCAGGATATTGTGTAGTCAGCAATGCCTAGAACCACAAACTGCAATCAAACCCCCTCAGGGACACACACAAACATTCAACTCCTTTCAACATGTTCCCATCCCTGCTGAGGGAGAGTAACGAGACTAAATATTGAGAGCCACAGGGAAGGGATTCTCCTGGGTTCAGGCATCGAGTCTGATGAACATAAAAATCTCACATAAATTCGGGGAGTGAGGCTACCGTATTTTTTGAATGAGAATCAGGACTGAAATGAATCATGAATTAAAATAACCTTTGGCACAATAGTCATTACAGTAACCTACAGATCATTCCACTACCTGATTACAGTGGAAATATCCATTAAAAAGGAGAGCTGTCACATGTAATAATTGACCCACTTTATAAATCAGCATTAAGTGAGATTAGCTGTTAGATTTTGCTGGGGAAACAAATGGGAAAAAATTCTATTTTAAAAAAATATCCTGGGTGTTTTTCTCTAACTCAGAGAGTATCGCTGGTAGCTCTGAGGCAGGCGTCCACTCAAGGAGATGTCAGTGCTGGGGCAGCGCTGCATTGTCGGAGATGTCAGTGTTGGGGCAGTGCTGCATTGTCGGAGATGTCAGTGTTGGGGAAGTGCTGCAGTGTTGGAGATGCCAGTGTTGGGACAGCACTGCACTGTCGGAGATGCCAGTGTTGGGGCAGCGCTGCATTGTCGGAGATGCCAGTGTTGGAGCAGCGCTGCACTGTCGGAGATGCCAGTGTTGGGGCAGCACTGCAGTGTTGGAGATGCCAGTGTTGGGGCAGCGCTGCATTGTCGGAGATGCCAGTGTTGGGGAAGCGCTGCATTGTCGGAGATGCCAGTGCTGGGGCAGCGCTGCATTGTTGGAGATGCCAGTGTTGGAGCAGCTCTGCACTGTTGGAGATGCCAGTGTTGGGGCAGCGCTGCAGTGTTGGAGATGCCAGTGTTGGGGCAGCACTGCACTGTCGGAGATGCCAATGCTGGGGCAGCGCTGCATTGCCGGAGATGCCAGTGTTGAGGAAGCGCTGCATTGTCGGAGATGCCAGTGTTGGGGCAGTGCTGCACTGTCGGAGATGCCAGTGTTGGGGCAGCACTGCACTGTCAGAGATGCCAGTGTTGGGGCATCACTGCACTGTCAGAGATGCCAGTGTTGGGGCAGCGCCGCACTGTCGGAGATGCCAGTGTTGGGGCAGTGCTGCACTGTCGGAGATGCCAGTGTTGGGACAGAACTGCACTGTCGGAGCTGCCAGTGTTGGGACAGCACTGCACTGTCGGAGATGCCAATGTTGGGGCAGCGCTGCACTGTCTGAGATGCCAGTGTTGGGACAGCACTGCACTGTCGGAGATGCCAATGTTGGGGCAGCGCTGCACTGTCTGAGATGCCAGTGTTGGGACAGAACTGCACTGTCGGAGATGCCAGTGTTGGGACAGCACTGAACTGTCGGAGATGCCAATGTTGGGGCAGCGCTGCATTGTCGGAGATGCCAGTGTTGGGACAGAACTGTACTGTCGGAGATGCCAGTGTTGGGACAGAACTGCACTGTCGGAGATGCCAGTGTTGGGACAGCGCTGAACTGTCGGAGATGCCAATGTTGGGACAGCACTGAACTGTCGGAGATGCCAATGTTGGGGCAGCGCTGCATTGTCGGAGATGCCAGTTTTGGGACAGAACTGCACTGTCGGAGATGCCAGTGTTGGGACAGAACTGCACTGTCGGAGATGCCAGTGTTGGAGCAGCGCCGCACTGTCGGAGATGCCAATGTTGGGGCAGCGCCACACTGTCGGAGATGCCAGTGTCGGGGCAGCGCTGCATTGTCGGAGATGCCAGTGTTGGGGCAGAGCTGCACTGTCAGAGATGCCAGTGTTGGGGCAGTGCTGCATTGTCGGAGATGTCAGTGTTGGGGAAGTGCTGCAGTGTTGGAGATGCCAGTGTTGGGACAGCACTGCACTGTCGGAGATGCCAGTGTTGGGGCAGCGCTGCATTGTCGGAGATGCCAGTGTTGGAGCAGCGCTGCACTGTCGGAGATGCCAGTGTTGGGGCAGCACTGCAGTGTTGGAGATACCAGTGTTGGGGCAGCGCTGCATTGTCGGAGATGCCAGTGTTGGGGAAGCGCTGCATTGTCGGAGATGCCAGTGCTGGGGCAGCGCTGCATTGTCGGAGATGCCAGTGTTGGAGCAGCTCTGCACTGTTGGAGATGCCAGTGTTGGGGCAGCGCTGCAGTGTTGGAGATGCCAGTGTTGGGGCAGCACTGCACTGTCGGAGATGCCAATGCTGGGGCAGCACTGCACTGTCGGAGATGCCAGTGTTGGGGAAGCGCTACATTGTCGGAGATGCCAGTGTTGGGGCAGCACTGCACTGTCGGAGATGCCAATGCTGGGGCAGCGCTGCATTGCCGGAGATGCCAGTGTTGGGGAAGCGCTACATTGTCGGAGATGCCAGTGTTGGGGCAGTGCTGCACTGTCGGAGATGCCACCATTCAGTTGAGACCTTAAAGCAATACCCTATTTGCCTTGCCTGGATCACAGAGATTCCAATGGCACAATTTTGGAGATGTTACCCCTAGTGTCCTTAATCTCTCAATCAACATGAGGAAAACAGCTGACCTGGTGATCATTGCATTGCTGAATGTGGAGTTTTATGTGTGCAACTGGCTGCTCTATTTCCTCTATAAGATCAGTGACTATACCCCCAAACTATCCAGTCTTACTATGTCCTGTGATACTATACATTATAAAAATGGGAGTTATTACTTTAACACCTGTTCATAAAATTTTACAACATCCTTCCTTCCCTCTGCAAACCCTTGCACAGGCCTGCCCTCTCCCTCAAACACCTTGTTCCCTCCCTCCTCCTCACCCTGCTCCCTTCTCCCCATTCCACCTCAGACTTTATCCTTTTCCCCTCCTACAAACCATTGTTGAAGCCCTGTCAATGAAACACTTTCCCAAATGCAAACAGGTCCCAGTTAGTTGGCTGCATTGACAGTCTGGTCCACGGGAAGTGGGATGTAATCACAGGGTAACACACAGACTGAGAGAGAGATCAAAAACAAGTAAAGTCAATAACTCACCACAGGACCTGATCTTCCAGTCAGACCCATTGGACCAGAAGGACCTCGCATCGCAATCTAGACAGAACAAACAGAAATCTCAATGAGAGAGCAAGCCTGAGGGACCAAGAGATAGAAGTGGGGTGTCACTGGGAGAATTTTCTTATTCATGCCAGGGATGTGGGTTTCGCTGGCTGTGCCCATCCCGAGTTGCCCTTGAGAAGGTGGTGGTGAGTTGCCTTCTTGAACCGCTGCAGTCCCTGTGGTGTAGGCACACCCACAGTGCTGTTAGGGAGGGAGTTCCAGAATTTTGACCCAGCGACAGTGAAGGAACAGCGATATATTTCCAAGTCAGGATGGTGAGTGACTTGGAGGGGAACTTCCAGGTGGTGGTGTTCCCATCTATCTGCTGCCCTTGTCCTTCTAGATGGTAGTGGTCGTGGGTTTGGGAGGTGCTGTCTAAGGAGCCTTGGTGAGTTGAGTGAGCTGGAGGGATAACTGTCCCAAGGATACGGAGATGAAAGGGGTGACAGGAAGTCACATGAGACAGAGACTGAGTCTGAGAGAGCCAGAGGAAAGAGAGCTAGTGTGAAAGAGTCTGTGGGAGACAGTGGGAGACAGAGTGGGTGAGTCTGAGGGAGTCAGAGACAGCGAGCGAGTCTGAGAGTGAGGGTGTCAGAGATAGGGAGCGAGTCTGAGAGAGTGAGAGAATCAGAGTGTGTCTGGGGAGTCAGAGGGAGACAGAGCACTGTGAGAACCATCAAGGAGCCACGTTACAGAGCAGAAGAGAGGTGATTGGTTTTCCAAGAGCTCAGAGCTGATGAGCACATTCCTGAACCAGTTCAGGACAGAGTAACAGCAGAGTGAGTGTGAATGTCAGGGAGCATTGTCAAATCTGTCAGGAGGGGAACATTTAGGGTATAGTGATCATTGTATTATAAGGGTTAGGCTGACTGTGGAAAAGGATAAACAATCTAGAAGAAAAATAATTAACTGGGGGAGGCCCAATTTCAATGGGGTGGGAACAGCTCTGTCCTCAGGAGTTGGAATCAAAGATTGGCAGCAAAACTGTAATGGATCAATGGGCAGCCTTTAAAGAGGAGATGGTTCAGGGGCAGTCGAGGCCCATTCCCATGAGGAGGAAAGGTCGAACAAACAAAGCCAGAGCTCCCAGGATGGCGAAAGAGATAGAGAGTTAGATGGAGCAGAAAAAGGGGGGCATGACAGGATTACACAAGTGAGAACCAGGTTGAATATAGAAAGTTCAGAGTGTAGTATAAGGATATCTGGCATAGCAAGGGTTAATGTGGGACTGGGAAACAGTACCGCCCACAATGTGATGTAAAGAGGCACAAGACCTGAGACTAGAGAGAGTTGTGGACTGGATGGAGACCTGTGTAGAAGCAAGCATGGAGTTAGCCCATAGCTTGGGCTATATCCTGTATACATGTACATAGTTATGTGTTAGCAATAAACATGTAACGTTCAACCATGCAAGACTCAGAACCTCTCTGTGAGACCTAATGAACAGACAACACAGTCGGTAAAAGAAATATGCAACCAGAGTTGCCTGAGAGCGAGTGAAATGAGAGTTGAATAGATTGATACCTGAAGTGAGTGTTGTCCTACAAGGAGAGCTGGAATAGAACTGGTCTATTCTCTCTGGAGTTTCAAAGGATGAGATATGATCTCAATCAAACAGATTCTGAGAGAGTTTGACAGGATAGTCACTGAGGCTGGTTTCCCCTGGCTGAGGAATGTAGAACAAGGTTGCGCAGTCTCAGGATGAGGGGCTGATCATTTAGGAATGAGATGAGGAGAAACTTCTTCACTCAGGAATCATAGATCTTTGGAATTCCCCACAGTAGAGAATTATGGGTGCTCAGTCATTTCATATTGTCAAGGCTGACATTGAGGCACTTTTGGTCTCTCAGTGAATCAAGGATATGGGCGAATTGGGTGTGAAAGTGGAGTTGAGGTTAAAGATCAGCATGATTTAATAAGACAGTTTGTTGTGGAGTAAAGCCAGGGGCTTTCTTTATATTTCACGATGATTCTAGTGAGCAGCTTTAGCAGGTGACGGGGGCTGCTGGTGTTTTAATTGGTCCAGCCAGATCTGGCAGTGGATGGTTAGACCGATTGTTTGTCCTGTCCTTTCACGTCTCCAGTGAGTGGCAATGAGGGTTGTACCCAGGGTAACAGCCAGTGTGTGAGAGAGTGATGCTTTTATTGGAGACTAGGATGGGGCTGAGGGGGTAATAACAGAAGCGTCCCTTACCCTTGCTTGTTGTAAGATGGCCTGAGCCTGTGCTTCCTGAGCTGATATCACTGGGCCCTTCTCACCACTTGATCCATATTGGAACTGCAAATAACAGAAGCACAAAAACAACATACCACAGTTTACGATTTAGTCATAACCAGAACCACAAGCTGAATTAGCTCTGGACTGAACATTACCCACTGGCGTGATATGAACTATCACCCATTAAGCACCATTCATGACCCAGACCCCACTCAATCACACATTTCCCATTAGCCATTACTCATTGTGGAATTACACATTAGTTAGCCACTTAAAATTAATGAGCTGGCACAATAAAACAGGGGGCAGAAAAACACCATCGTCACGGGACAGAGAGAAACTATTTCCTTTGGCTTGGAGAGTCCATAAAAAAGAGAGGCTAACCTTACAATTCAAAATAGGATGTTTGGGAGTGAAATCAGGAAGAATTTCTTCCAAATAAAAACATTGGGAATCTGCAACTCTCCCCCTGAATAGGCTGTGGATGCTGGTGGCCAATTGCAAGCTTCAAGGCAGCGAGTAAAAGATTTTCTTGGGTAAGGATATGGACGGATATCGAGCAAAGGTGAGTAATGGAATTGAGTACAGATCAGCCATGATCTGATTGGATGATGAAATAGGTTCAAGAGGCTGAATGGCCTCCTGCTGTTCCTATTATTGCAAGGCATTTCACAAATTTCACATACCCAGCGAGAGTTTGTGTTCAAAGGAAATGCAGGGCAGGAGAATGAAGTCTACAGAATTGAAACTCAATCTCTCAAAATCGGCTGTCCCTGGTGGGTGTGTGGAATCAGTAATTTAAACTTAAAATTCGAGTCTGGCTCTTCAGAAGTGAAATTAGCAAGAATTTCTTCCAAACAAGGACAGTGGGAATCTGGAACTCTCTCCCCTGTGGGATATCTGCAATCCTAAACCTGGGACTTTTATCAGTGAGACCCCAGCAGGAGAGCTGAGATATAATCAAATACCCATTAAGATTTAAATATTTATTCCAATCATTGAAGAGCATTATTAATTTTCTCCTTTGGTTCTCGCTGCCTACAGGAGTGGTAGATGTCATATTATTATAATAATATAACACCTAATCACTCATAATGGATTGGGTAAACACATTGTGGGTTCACTTATTAAGACTAGGCACATGAGAATAATTGTACACAGGTATAAAGCTTGAAGATATCAGAGCTGTGTGTGTGTGCTCTGCTCAAACCAAAAGTGAAACTAAGACTGGATCACAAGACACATTTCCCTTCCAGTGATGTCATGCTGATTGCCCTTAAAGGCATATTACAACGGTAAAAACAGAGATGATCAATGATTTCAAAAGGAAATTGGATGGGACTTGGGGGAAATAAATCGACAGGGTGACGGGAACAGAGCAGGGGAATAGGACTGACTGGGTTGTGCTATAGAGAGCTGGCATGGGCTCCATGGGCTGAATGGCTTCCTTTTATGAGTCTGATTTCATTCCGAGATCCATGGCTCAATTACAATGTTTTTGTAATTCAATCCACACAAGCCATTCTTTTGGCCACTGTGATTCCAAACTATTATGTAACATGAGCTATACAGAACCAAAAATAAACCCTGTTATGGCAGCCTGGTCTGGCTTGATACCAGCACAAGCCTGCCCTGATTCTCCAGAAACTGACTGAGGTCAATGAGCTCATCCATTGAACAGATGCTGGTTTATATGATCAGCAGCCAGTGAATCAGGGAATCCTGGAATGATACGATCCAAGGAAAGGCTGTTCAGGTCACTCTATCCAAACGCTTCATCATTTTGAACACCAATAATAAATCCCCTCTTAACCTTCCCTGCCCTAAGGAGAACAATCCCAGCTTCTCCAGTCTCTCCACGTTAACTGAGGCTCCTCATCCCTGGTCCCATTCGAGTAAATCTCCTCTGCACCCTCTCTAAAGTCTCAACATTCTACCTAAAGTGTGGAGCTCAGAGGTGGACACAATCCTCCAGCTGGGGTCTAACTGTGCCTCTATGTATAAGTCAGGAATCAACTTTTCCATCCATCTTCCAAGAGGTTACCCCCTTATTTCATGGAGTTCCATTGGTAACCTCAACAGAACTCAGCCCTCATTCTCTTAACACCTTATCGATATAAAACCCATCTCGATCTTGGTACCTCTGCAGGCTGGGTGAGGTGGAGGATTGCAGCCTGACTCCTCACTCAGTGAGGGGGAGGAATGCAGCCTGACTCCTCACTCAGTGAGAGGGAGGAATGCAGTCTGACTCCTCACTCAATGAGGGGGAGGAATGCAGCCTGACTCCTCACTCAGTGAGGGGGAGGAATGCAGTCTGACTCCTCACTCAGTGAGGGGGAGGAATGCAGCCTGACTCCTCACTCAGTGAGGGGGAGGAATGCAGTCTGACTCCTCACTCAGTGAGGGGGAGGAATGCAGCCTGACTCCTCGCTCAGTGAGGGAGAGGAATGCAGTCTGACTCCTCACTGAGTGAGGGGGAGGAATGCAGTCTGACTCCTCACTCAGTGAGGGGGAGGAATGCAGCCTGACTCCTCGCTCAATGAGGGGGAGGAATGCAGTCTGACTCCTCACTCAGTGAGGGGGAGGAATGCAGCCTGACTCCTCGCTCAGTGAGGGGGAGGAATGCAGTCTGACTCCTCACTCAATGAGGGGGAGGAATGCAGTCTGACTCCTCACTCAGTGAGGGGGAGGAATGCAGTCTGACTCCTCGCTCAATGAGGGGGAGGAATGCAGCCTGACTCCTCACTCAGTGAGGGGGAGGAATGCAGTCTGACTCCTCACTCAGTGAGGGGGAGGAATGCAGTCTGACTCCTCACTCAGTGAGGGGGAGGAATGTAGCCTGACTCCTCACTCAATGAGGGGGAGGAATGCAGTCTGACTCCTCACTCAGTGAGGGGGAGGAATGCAGTCTGACTCCTCACTCAGTGAGGGGGAGGAATGCAGTCTGACTCCTCACTCAGTGAGGGGGAGGAATGCAGTCTGACTCCTCACTCAGTGAGGGGGAGGAATGCAGTCTGACTCCTCACTCAGTGAGGGGGAGGAATGCAGTCTGACTCCTCACTCAGTGAGGGGGAGGAATGCAGTCTGACTCCTCACTCAGTGAGGGGGAGGAATGTAGCCTGACTCCTCACTCAATGAGGGGGAGGAATGCAGTCTGACTCCTCACTCAGTGAGGGGGAGGAATGCAGTCTGACTCCTCACTCAGTGAGGGGGAGGAATGCAGTCTGACTCCTCACTCAGTGAGGGGGAGGAATGTAGCCTGACTCCTCACTCAGTGAGGGGGAGGAATGCAGTCTGACTCCTCACTCAGTGAGGGGGAGGAATGCAGTCTGACTCCTCACTCAGTGAGGGGGAGGAATGCAGTCTGACTCCTCACTCAGTGAGGGGGAGGAATGTAGCCTGACTCCTCACTCAATGAGGGGGAGGAATGTTTTCTGACTCAGCATCTTTGAATCACACAACCCAAGCACCCACTTGACCCATATTCTGAGGCCTTTAGGAAAACTGAAAACAATCTATGCACCAGGAAAGCAAACGCAGAGGGTGTGATGAATGTCAGACCAGCCTTTTGACAGAGGATCCTCCAATCATCCCCCCATGAGGGAACATTTCACCCATCAGGCAAAGAACCAACACTTTGGGGGATGTGTGTTGGGTCGTTGACAATGGGCTTCTGGTAGTTAACCTGTTCACCTGGTAATTATACTGAAAAAAGTCTAAGCTATTTCCTATAAAACCTTTGAAAGTGGTCGGAGAAATAAATAAATGTGTTAAAAGACGCATACAAGATCCGTGGCATTAACGATAGAGGATGGATTACATAGGACCGGGAGGAGGCCATTCAGCCCCTCATGCCTGTCCCACTATTCAGTCAGATCATGGCTGATATGTATCTTAACTCCTTCTACTTGCCTTAATTTTTAAAAAATTCATTCACGGGATGTGGGCTTCGCTGGCTGGGCCAGCATTTATTGCCCATCCCTAATTGCCCTTGAGAAGGTGGTGATGAGCTGCCTTCTTGAACCGCTGCAGTCCATGTGGTGTAGGTACACCCACAGTGCTGTTAGGAAGGGAGTTCCAGGATTTTGACCCAGCGACAGTGAAGGAATGGCGATATATTTCCAAGTCAGGATGGTGAGTGGCTTGGAGGGGAACTTCCAGGTGGTGGTGTTCCCATGTGGCTGCTGCCCTTGTCCTTCTAGGTAGTAGTGGTCGTGGGTTTGGAAGGTGCTGTCTAAGCAGCCTTGGTGAGTTCCTGCAGTGCATCTTGTAGATGGTACAAGCTGATGCTACTGTGCATCGGTGGTGGAGGGAGTGAATGTTTATGGATATGGTGTCAATCAAGTGGGGCTGATTTGTCCTGGACAGTGTCAAGTTTCTTGGGTGTTGTGGGAGGTGCACTCATCCAGGCAAGTGGGGGGTGTTCCATCACACTCCTGACTTGTGCCTTGTAGATAGTGGACAGGCTTTGGGGAGTCAGGAAGTGAGTTACTCATCGCACAATTCCTAGCCTCTGACCTGCTCTTGTGGCCATAGTATTTATATGGTTAGTCCAGTTAAATTTCTGGTCAATGGTAACCCCCAGGATGTTGATAGTGGGGAATTCAGCAATGGTAATGCCATTGAATGTGAAGATTTGATGGTTAGATTCTCTCTTGTTAAGTTGGTCATTGCCTGGCACTTGTGTGGTGTGAATGTTACTTGCCACAAGCCTGGATATTGTCCAGGTCTTGCTGCATTTGGACATGGACTGTTTCAGCATCTGAGGAGTCGTGAATGATGCTGAACATTGTGCAATCATCAGCGAACATCCCCACTTCTGACCTTATGATGGAAGGAAGGTCATTGATGAAGCAGCTGAAGATGGTTGGGCCGAGGACATTACCCTGAGGAACTCCTGCAGTGATGTCCTTGAGCTGAGATAACTGACCTCCAACAACCACAACCATCTTCCTTTGTGCTCGGTATGACTCCAACCAGCAGAGAGTTTTCCTCCTGATTCCCATTGACTCCAGTTTTGCTAGGGCTCCTTGATGTCACACTCGGTCAAATGCTGCCTTGATGTCAAGGGCAGTCACTCTCACCTCACCTCAGGAGTTCAGCTCTTTTGTCCATGTTTGAACCAAGGCTGTAATGAGGTCAGGAGCTGAGTGGCCCTGGTGCAACCCAAACTGGGCATCAATGAGCAGGTTATTGCTAAGCAAGTGCTGCTTGATAGCACTGTTGATGACCCCTTCTATCACTTTGCTAATGATCACAAGTAGACTGATGGGGCGGTAATTGGCTGGGTTAAATTTGTCCTGCTTTTTGTGTACAGGACATACCTGGGCAATTTTCCACATAGCCGGGTAGATGCCAGTGTTGTAGCTGTACTGGAACAGCTTGGCTAGGGGTGCGGCAAGTTCTGGAGCACAAGCCTTCAGTACCTTACCTTACCTAACCTTACCTAACAAAAACCTTTCAATCTCAGTTTTAAAATTTACAATTAGCAGCTTTTTTGACGGAGAGAGAGAGAGTTCCAGATTCCCATCCCCTCTGGGTGAGGAATTGCTCCCTGACATCGCCCTGAATGGCCTGGCTCTCATTTTAACCTTCTGCCCCCTGGTGGGGAACAAGAGGAAACATGTTCTCTCTAGCGATCTTATCAAATCCTTTAGACATCTTCAGTACCTTAATTAGATCACTCCTTAATCTTCTAAATTTGAGGGATTACAAGTCTCGTCCATGTCACCTGTCCTCATAATTTAACCCTTTTGTCCCCAGTCTGATTTTGGTGAATCTGCTCTGCACCCTCTCTGAGGACAGGGTCTCCTTCCTGGGGTGCGGGACTCAGAACTGAACCCAGTTAATCCAGATTGGGTCTGAGCAGAGATTTATATAAACTGTAACTTCCACCCTTTGTATTCCAGACCCCTCGAGATAAAGGACAACATTCCATTTGGTTTTGGATGTATATTTTGTAGCCATCCATTTGATTTTAGTGAATTCTGTTCTTGAATCCCTCGATCCCTCTACTCCTCCACTGTTCCTAGATTCTCCCCATTTAAAATAAGGAAAATTATTCTGGGAGTTATGCTGAACTTTTATAAAACACTGATTCGGCCACAACTGGAATCTTATGCTCAATTCTGGACACTTCTTTAGGAAGGATGTGAGGGCTAACAACAGGCTGTATAAGATCAATTCTCATCCTGCAGTTGGTTCTGTTGCCCTTCTGTGTCCTCTGGTACCGATCCTCCTGACAGTGGGAACCATTTTTCCTTACTTACTTGGTCGGAACCCGTCAGAGTTGAGTACATAGTCATACAGCACAGAAACTGGCCCTTCGGCCCATCATGTCCATGCCGGCCATCAAGCCCCTATCTATTCTAATCCCATTTTCCAGCACTTGGCCCGTAGGCCTGTTGCTGCAGCATTAAAAGTGCTCATCTAAATACTTCTTAAATGTTGTGAGGGTTCCTGCCTCTACCACCCCCTCAGGCAGTGTGTTCCAGATTCCAACCATCCTCTGGGTGATAAAACTTTTCCTCAAATCTCCTCTAAACCCCCTGCCCCTTACCTCAAATCTATGCCCCCTGGTTATTGACACCTCCGCTATCTACCCTATCTATGCCCCTCATAATTTTGTATACCTCTATCAGGTCCCCACTCAGCCTCCTCTGCTCTAAGGAAACCAACCCCTTGTTTTCCAATCTCTCTTCATAGATGAAATGCTCCAACCCAGGCAACATCCTGGTGAATCCCCTCTGAACCCTCTCCAGTGCAATCACCTCCTTCCTATAATGTGGCGACCAGAACTGCACACAGTACTCCAGCTGTGGCCTATCTAGCATTTTATGCAGCTCCAACATAACCTCCCTGCTCTTATATTCTATGCCTTGGCTAATAAAGGCAAGTATCCCATATACCTTCTTAACCACCTTATCTACCTATGCTGCTGCTTTCAGGGACCTATGGACATGTACACCAAGGTCCCTCTGACCTTCTGTACTTCCTAGGGTCCTACCATTCATTGTGTATTCCCTTGCTGTGTTAGCCCTCCCAAAATACATCACCTCACACTTCTCAGGATTAAATTCTATTTGCCACTGCTTTGCCCATTGTACCAGCCCATTGATATCATCCTATAATCTAAGGCTTTCCTCCTCACTATTTACAACACCACCAATTTTTGTGTCATCTGTGAACTTACCTCCTATATTCACATCCAAATCATTAATGGACACTACAAACAGCAAGGGTCCCAGCCCCAATCCTGTGGTACACCACTCATCACAGGCTTCCAATCACAAAAACAACCTTTAACCATCACCCTCTGCCTCCTGCCACTAAGCCAATTTTGGATCCAATTTGCCAAATTGCCCTGGATCCCATGGCCTCTTACCCTCTTGACCGTTCTCCCATGTGGGGCCTTGTCAAAAGCCTTACTGAAGTCCATGTAGACTACATCAACTACAATACCCTCATCTACACAACTAGTCACCTCCTCGAAAAATTCAATCAAATTTGTTAGACATGACCTCCCTCTGACAAAGCCATGCTGACTATCCCTGATTAATCCCTGCCTCTCCAAGTGGAGATTAATTCTGTCCATCAGAATTTTTTCCAAGAGTTTCCCTACCACTGATGTCAGACTCACTGGCCTGTAATTACCTGGTTTATCCCTACTACCCTTCTTGAATAATGGTACCACATTCATTGTCCTCCAGTCCTCTGGCAACGCTCCCGTGACCATAAAGGATTTGAAAATTAATGTCAGAGCCCCTGCAATCTCCCTCCCTTGCCTCCCACAGCAGCCTGGGATACATCTCATCTGGGCCTGGGGATTTATCCACTTTTAAGCTCACTAAAACTGCAAATACCTCCTCCCTTTCAATGCTAATTTGTTCTCAAGTATATCACAATCCCCCTCCCTGATTTCTACACCTACATCGTCTTTCTCCATAGTGAACACAGGTGAAAAGTAATCATTTAAAACCTCACCTACGTCCTCCGGCTCCATGCACAGATTGTCACTTTGATCCCTAATGGGCTCTACTCCTTCCCTGCTTATCCTCCTTCCCTCAGTGTATTTATAAAATGCCTTGGGATTTTCCTTTATCTTGCCCGCCGGTGTTTATTCATGCCCCCTCTTCACTCTCCTAATTACTTTCTTATGTACCCCCTTACACTTTCTATTCTCCTCTAGGGCATCCGCTGTTCTCAGCCCTCTGTACCTGCCATAAACCTCTTTTTTCCTTATCCAATCCTCTATATCCCTTGTCATCCAGGGTTCCCTGGACTTGTTGGTCCCACCCTTCATCTTTATGGGAACATGCTGGCCCTGAACTCTCACTATTTCCTTTTTGAATGACTCCCACTGGTCTGATGTAGACTTTCCTACAAGTAGCTGCTCCCAGTCCACTTTAGCCAGATCCTGCCTTATCATATTGAAATCAGCCTTCCTCTAATTCAGGACCTTTATGTCCTTTTCCATAACTACCTTAAATCTTACAGAGTTATGGTCACTATCCCCGAAATGCTCCCTGCTGACACTTCTACCACTTGCCCGGCTTCATTCTCCAAGATATAGTCCAGTATCGCCCCTTCTCTTGTCGGACTTTCTACGTGTTGGCTCAAAAAGCTCTCCTGGATGCACTTTAAGAATTCTGCCCCCTCTAAGCCTTTCACACTAAGACTATCCCAGTTAATATTGGGGAAGTTGAAATCCCCTACTATTATTACCCTATTATTTTTACACTTCTCTGAGATCTGCCTACATATCTACTCCTCTATCTCCCCTTGACAGTTTGGAGGCCTACAGTACATTCCCAGCAAAGTGATTGCCTCCTTTTTGTTTTTAAGTTCTACCCATATGACCTCATTTGAGGAACCTTCTAAGATACCATCCCTCCTTACTGCAGTAATTGACTCTTTGATCAATAATGCAATGGCACCTCCTCTTTTACACCCACCCCTGTCACGCCTGAAGATTCTATACCCCGGAATATTGAGCTGCCAGTCCTGCCCTTCCCTCAATTCATGATGAATCAGTTTCTAAATGGTCAGCCCTGGGAGCTTTGTGGTGTAGTGGTATTGTCACTGGACTAGTAATCCAGAGACCCAGGGTAATGCTCTGGGGACCTGAATTCGAATCTGGCCATAGCAGATGGTGGAATTTGAATCCAATAAAAATCTGGAATTAAAAATCTGATGATGACCATGAAACCATTGTCGATTGTTGTAAAAACCCATCTGGTTCACTAATGACCTTTAGGGAAGGAAATCTGTCGTCCTTACCTGGTCTGGCCTACATGTGACTCCAGACCCACAGCAATGTGGTTGATACTTAAATACCCTCTGAACAAGGGCAATGAGGGATTGGCAATAATTGCTGGCCTAATCAGCAATACTCACATCCTACGAATGATTTAAAATATCAGCAATTTTCTGGACTTCTAACATCCCAGGATTGAGATAAAATTAATCTTGTGCCAGTGAATATGGAGAGCACCAAATCTCCTCATAACCTTCTCGAAGGAGAACATTCCAGCTTCTCCGGTCTCTCCACATTAATTGAATCGCTGGGAATCTCTCTGACCCTTCATAGCCAGGTGACTATAATTGAAACGCTTGTTTCTTCAGAATGAGGGTGCATATCAATAATTAGTTAATCCCCTGCTATCTCTGAATGCACAATGCAGGAGTGTTAGAGAGCAAACTCAGACACTGAGCCACATAAGGTGATATGAACAAAAACTTGGTGAAAGATATAGGCTTTACGGAGAGAGGTGGAGAGATTTAAGGAATTCCTGAGCTTAGGACCAGGCAGCTGTAGGCACGACCCCCAATGGTGGAGCGATTAAAGTCAGGTATGCACAAGAGGCCAGAATTGGAGGAGTGTGCAGAGATCTCAGGGGCTGTAGGGCTGGAGGAGGTTACAGAAAAAGGAAAGGGAAAGGAGGGATTTGAAAACAAGGATGAGAATTTTAAAATCGAGGCATTGCTTAAACAGGGGCCAAAGTAGGTCAGTGAACACAGGAGTGGGGTGATAGGGGAATGGGGCTTGGTGCAAGTCAGGACACACAGGCAGCTGAGTTTTGGATCAGCTCAGATTCACAAGGGGTAAGGGGTAGAACGTGGGAGACCAGCCAGGAGTGTTTTGGAATAATCGAGTCTAGAGGTAACAAAGCTGGGGATGAGGGTTTCTGCAGCAGATGAGCTGGGCCAGGGACAAAGCCAGGTGATGTTACAGAGTTGGAATCGGGCAGTCTCAGTGATGGCATGAATATGAGGGTGCAAGTTCACCTCGGGGTCAAATATGACACAAAGGTCATGACAGGCTGGCTTAGTGTCAGGGAGAGATGGAGTCAGTACCTGAGGAACAGAGACGGAGTGGGAACTGAAGACAATGGTTTCAGTTTACTTAATGTCTAATTGCAGGAAATTTCTGCTCATCTAGTACTGGATGTTGGATAAGCAGACTGATAATTTCGAGAGGAGTTGAGAGAGGTGGTGGTGAGGTGGGGCTGGGTGTCAACAGTGATCATGGGAAAACTAACACCGGGTTTTAGGATGATGTCACCGAGGGGCAGCAGGTCGATGAGGAATAGGAGGGGCCAAGGATAGATCCTAGGGGGACACCAGAGGGAACGGTGTGGGATATCACTGCGGATATTAGAAACTAACTATCGAAAGAGTCCACTCAGCCATGAATACTTTGTGCTGGTGAGTGTAGAATGGCAAGGAACAGCTGCCATTCTTTGGTGCTCCCGTTATCCACTGGTGTTTTGGTGCAGCCCTGATTGACCCTCTGGATCACAATTCTATTTTGACCTCTACTTTAGGATGTGAGAAAATCACATCAGCATTGAAGCTGTCAGATTCCAAATGAGGAGATGGCAGTAAAACTCCCTGATCATTCATAAACTGATTCATGACAAATTACACTCAATAATTAAGGTTTTGAGTAAATAAGGAGAAACTGTTTCCAGTGGCAGGAGGGTCGGTAACCAGAGGGACACAGATTGAAGAGAATCGGTGAAATATCCAGAGGGGGAGATGAGGAGAATTTATTTTTACACAGCGAGTTGTTGTGATCTGGAAGGCACTGCCTGAAAGGGCGGTGGAAGCAGATTCAATAATAACTTTCAAAAGGGAATTGGAGAAATATTTTCTTGGCTATGGGCAAAGGGCAGGGGGAGAGGGGCTAATGGGATACTCTTTCATAGAGCCAGCATAGACATGATGGGCTGATTGGCCTCCCTCTGTGCCACAAAATTTCATAATTCCAGCTTGCTTTCAAAGTTGCACACTACAGTCTCTTTTATTAAAATACAAAACTGGCTGGTGTCTAGGGAGGAGGAGAGAGTGAAAACCTTACCGGTAACATTAACATGGTACCCGGGGGACCAGGCAGTCCGTCTGCTCCAGGAAGCCCAGCTCGTCCAGTAGGACCCTGTCAGGGAAAGAGAGAGAGAATCATTTCATCATGTGTGATTGCTGAAGCATCAACTGTGAGAGGGGGAAGGGAGGGTGGGAGGGAGAGGCAGCAGCAGAGAATCACACCCTCAGGGAGCTGTCTACATATTTCCAACATTCCTACATTCCTTCAAAAAATGTGAATTTTCTGTTTTCGGGCCATGGGGCTCGCTCTGCATCTGGCGATCACTCAATCAAACACCAGCATCAAAATGAGGAGTTATCCCTCCTGCAGCAACATTTCATCCCCTCTCTCACATTATTCAGGATGTCAAAGTGTAGAAACTAATCCAGTCTGAGTGTTCTCTGTCTCACCTTTAATCTTGTCTCAGCTTCAGGAACTGGCTGATTTAAATTAAAGGACATGCATTTATATAACACCTGTCACCACCAGAGCACAGTCCAAAGTGCTTCACAGCAAATAGTGCTGAGCTGTAGTCACTGTTGCAATGTGGGTTACACAACAGCCAATATTCACACAGCAGGATCCCACCAGCAGCAGTGAGCTAATGCCTGTTCATTTTATTTCTTCCTGATGGTGCTTGAGGGGTAAATATTGGCCAGCACAAAGATGGCAATTCAGCATTTCTACCAAACTTGCCAGAGAATATTATACATTCACCTGAGAGGCAGAAGAGGCCTTGGTTTAACATCTCATTCAAAAGAGAACAGCACTCCCTCAGCACTGACCCTCTGACAGTGCAGCACTCCCTCAGTACTGACCCTCTGACAGTGCAGCACTCCCTCAGCACTGACCCTCTGACAGTGCAGCACTCCCTCAGCACTGACCCTCTGACAGTGCAGCACTCCCTCAGCACTGACCCTCTGACAGTGCAGCACTCCCTCAGTACTGACCCTCCGCCAGTGCAGCACTCCCTCAGTACTGACCCTCTGACAGTGCAGCACTCCCTGAGTACTGACCCTCTGACAGTGCAGCACTCCCTCAGCACTGACCCTCTAACAGTGCAGCACTCCCTCAGCACTGACCCTCTAACAGTGCAGCACTCCCTCAGTACTGACCCTCTGGCAGTGCAGCACTCCCTCAGTACTGACCGTCCAACAGTGCAGCACTTCCTCAGTACTGACTGTCCAACAGTGCAGCACTCCCTCAGTACTGACCCTCTGACAGTGCAGCACTCCCTCAGTACTGACCCTCCGACAGTGCAGCACTCCCTCAGTACTGACCCTCTGACAGTGCAGCACTCCCTCAGTGCTGACTCTCTGTCTGTGCAATGCTCTCTCAAAGGAACTGAAAAGAATAGGGCCAGGAGGATGCCATTCAGCCTCTCGAGCGTGCTCCGTCATGCAATCAGTTCATGGCTCGTCTCCTGGGCATGCTGCGTTCTGAATAGATGTTTGTTATAATGAGCCAGCATCAGTTAACCAAGGAAAGATGTGGGCAAATGTTTTTCTAAATGAGAGTATGTTTTTTGGGGGGAGGTATTGGCCAGTTTGAGCCTCTGGGATAGAGCAAGGTACTAAACTCTGGGTCCTTCAAATGAGAGTGGGCAAACATGCTGGGAGTTGTACAGCAGGAATCTGTGAATTGTGAGTCATGTTGACTTTCTGGGTTTAATGTGAAAGGAAAGCAAATAATCACACAAACATGAAATTCTGGTGAATTCTGTCAGGCTGCAATGCCATCTGCAAAACTGCAGATTTCTGTCAGACTGGAACATTTCTGACTGTGCATTTTAATAATCTTCAGACATCTGGTTTGTGTGAAAGTGGTACGGTAATGTATGTCAAAGAATTCCTTCTTTTTCTCTCTCTCTTTCAACCAACTGTTAGCAATTCCTCGAGGGAATCCTGAATAATTCCCCTCAGACGTATAAACTGCATTGAGAGTATTAAGCAATGCTGGCCTCCAGTGAGCTACCTAAGCTGTCTCTCGCAGCCCCTCAGTCTCTACGTGAAGGGGTAGCTCAGCTAGAATTCACAAAATGCCAAGGCTCCACATTGCCTCCTTAAAAATAAAGGTGGTTTTGATTATCTTCCAGCTGCATGCTTTGAAAAAGTTTTGTTTTTTGCAAGGGTGTTAGCATATTTTGCAGTTTCTGTTCTAAAGGAGATAATTTCCCTATTTTAGCCTTTTAAACCCCGATGTGAAATTATGTCAAAATTCAGCCAACACTTCAGAAAGAAATGGAAACCCTGGTGAGACCAGCTTTATCTCTGTCTTTATGAAAAGCAAAACTTCAAATCCAAACTTCAAAAGAACAAGTATAAACTCAACACCAGACAACACAAGACAACACCTTCACTCTTTAACTTTGTTTGCAGAAGTAAGGCTGTGAGTTGTGGACTTACCCTCTGACCTGGATCACCATGGGGACCTGGAGGTCCTGTCAGACCGGGGGAGCCTGGAAGACCCTAAAACAAGGCAAGAAAACCTGATGTAATGCATGACTGTGAAATACATTCAGAGAATTGCCTCCGACACGTGTGCAGCAGCCAATGCTGCCATTAGGGACAAATGCAGGAGAATTATTACAAAAATATAACTTACATATAATGTATAACACAGAAACAGGCCATTTGGCCCAACTGCTCCATGGTGTGTCTGCTCCACACGAGTCTCCTCAAACCCCCTCTTCATCTCACCCTATCACCGTGTCCTACTGTTCCTTTCTCCCTCGTGTTTATCCAGCCTCCTCTTATATGTATCTATATTATTCACCTTGACCACGCCACATCCTTCCCACTCTCTGGGTAAAGAAGTGAGTTGTTTGGATCTGGAATGTGCTGCCTAAGAGTGTCGTGGAAGCTAATTTAATTGGGACTTTCAAAAGGGAATTGGATCATTATCTGAAGGGAAAAGATCTGCAAGGCTATGAGGGAAGGGCTGGAGAACCGGACTAGTATTGTTTCTCTTACAGGGAGCTAGGACAGACACAATGGGCTGAATGGTCTCTTTTGCACTGTAACCATTCTATGATTCTATAACTTTCTCCTGAATTCCCCATTGGATTTATACCTTATATTTACCTGATACTTATGACTATCATACTGATGACCTCTAGTTCTGGTCTCTGCCCCAAATGGAAACATCTTCTTTACGTCTACCCTATCAACACCTTTCATCATTTTAAAGGCTTCGATCAGGTCACCCCTCAGTCTTCTCTTTTCTACAGAAAAGAGCCCCAGCCTGTTCAGACTTTCCTGGTGGTTGTAAACTCTCAGTTTTGGTATTAATCTTGTGAATCTTTTTTGTACCTTTCCAGTGGCTAAATATCTTTTTTGTAATAAGCAACATAAAAACAGGAGCAAGAGGAACCCATGCAGCCTCTCGAGCCAATCTATTATTTAATATGACAATGGCTGACCTTAACTCCATTTTCCTGCCTGCTCCCCATATCCCTTGCTTACCTCAGATACCAAAAATCTCTTTATCTCAGCCCTAAATATAGTCAATGATGGAGCATTCACAACCCTCTGGGGTAGAGAATTCCAAAGGTTCACAAACCTTTGAGTGAAGAAATTTCTCACTTCAGTCCTAACTGATCGACTCCTTTCCCTGAGACTGTTCACCCCTCGATCCCCCAGCCAGGGGGAAACAACCTCTCAGTGTTTACCCTGTCCTGCCCCTTCAGAATCTTGGAGGTTTCAATGAGATCACCTTCTAAACCCAATTTACTTAACCCCTCATTGTAGAACAATACACGTGTCAGGAATCAGTCTAATGGATCTTTACTGTACCATCTCCAATGCAAATAGACCAAAAAAGCACAGAGTACTCATCAAAACCCTGCAAAACTTTAGCAAGACTTCTTCATTCTTGTACTTTTGTTTTTTTTTACTTCTCTCCTAATTTCTTTGTATTCTCTGTTATCCTGCACTCCTCTGCTGTCTGTGAACCTAACGTAAATCTCTTTCCTAACTCTCAATTGTTCCCTTATGTCTTTATTCGTCCATGGAGTCTCACTGTTCTTTCCTTTCAGTGGAATATAGACTCTCCTATGTTCTAATTTTCAATGTTTCCCATTGTCATTCTACATGGTCGTTGGCCAATATTGTTGCCCATTTTATTTTCCCTGAGTTCTTTTCTCAGGCCCTCAAAATCAGCTTTATTCCAATCCATTAAACTGGTTTTCATCATACTTATGTCCTTCCCCATCATCATCTTAAAGCAGATTAGATTATGGTCACTATTGCCTAGATGTTCCCTAAACTTTCCTTCTCTTAGCTGTTCTGGTTCATTCTCCATTGTTGATCCAATAGCGAATCTTCCCTTGTTGGGCTTTTTTCCACTTGGAGTTAGAAAAGAGTCCTGAACACATTGTAGGAATTCCATTACTTTATCCCCTCCACCCACCTCTTCTGTCAAATTAATATCAAAATACTTTCCAGGGGTAATTAGGGATGGGCAATAAATGCTAGCCTAGCCAGCAATGCCCACACCCCCGTGAATGAGTAAAAAGAAACAAACCCTCACTCCTGATTACTCTACCTCATCCCCTCCCTTATCCTCTCCCCTCACCTCACTCCCTCCCATTGCATCCTTTCTCCTCTCCTTACCATATCCCCTTGCTCCACTTCTGCACACCTCCCCTAACTCTTTCCACTAGCCCCTCATCCTCCCCCTGACCTGCCCCTCCATCCTCTCCCCTCACCCCCTTCGTCCTCTCACCTGCCCCATCCTCCCCTCACCATCCCTCCTCTGATCCTCTGATCCTCTCCCTTCATCTCTTCACTTCCCCCAACCTGCCCCACCTTCCTCTCCCCTCAACCTCTCACCTCAATCCCCTCCTCACCCATCTCCTCACCTGCCCCTCCCTTCCCTTACACTCTTCCTTCATCCTCTTTCCTCGTCTCGCCCACCCCTCCCTACCTCCCCCTTACCACCTCTCCTCAGTCCGCCTGCCCTCTTCTCACCTTCTTTTCCACTCTCACCTGAGCTCAGGTCTGACCTGATTTTGATCAATGATGAAACAATTCCAAAACTGTCAACTTGGCCAAACAGTTCGGAATCCTGGAACTTCCTCCCTAACAGCACAGTGGGTGTACCTACACCACATGGACTGCAGCGGTTCAAGAAAGCAGCTCACCACCACCTTCTCAAGGGCAAATAGAGATGGGCAATAAATGCTGGCCCAGCCAGTGAAGCCCACATCCCATGTACGAAAGGATTAATTAACATGGATTTCAGGTATTATTTGGTGTAAAGAGAGAATGCTGCTCAGACACCCAGTGACACTGTTCCTCTTACTGAGTGATACACCGTCCATACACATCCTACTTCACTGAATATTAGAGACTAGACTCAAACAAACTGTCCAGTAAACATCATTTAACTGTATAGTGGCTATATAGTGGAGAGTGATTAAACAGGGGGCATTGATTATACAGTAGGGGGTGGTTACACATTGAGAGTGATTATACAGTGTGAGATTATACAGTGGAAAGTGCTTGTACAGTGAGTTTATACAGTGGAACATTATTATATAGTAGGAGTGATTATTCATGGTGAATGATTATGCAATGGAGAGCGATCATACGGTGGGAGCGATTATAAAATGGGAGTATTTATACAATGGGGACTGGTTATAGAGTGGAAGTTCTTACATATTGGGAATGAACATACAATGGGAGTATTTATACAGTGTCATAGAGTCTTAGAGTCATTGAGGTCTACAGCACAGAAAAAGGCCCTTCGGCCCATCGAGTCTACGCCGGTCAAACAAGTACCTAACTATTCTAATCCCATTTTCAGCACTAGGCCCATAGCCTTGTATACCACGGCATCGCAAATGCACATCCAAATACTTCTTAAACGCTATGAGGGTTTCTGCCTCTACCACCCTTTCAGGCAGTGAGTTCCAGATTCCCACCACCCTCTTGGTGAAAAAATTCTTCCTCACATCCCCTCTAAACCTCCTGCCCCTTACCTTAAATCTACACCCCCTGGTTATTGATCCCTCCACCAAGGGGAAAAGTTCCTTCCTGTCTACCCTATCTATGCCCCTCATCATTTTATACATCTCAATCATGTCCCCCCTCAATCTCCTCTGCTCCAGGGAAAATAACCCCAGTCTATCCAATCTCTCCTCATAACTAAAACTCTCCAGTCCAGGCAACATCCTGGTAAATCTCCTCTGCACTCTCTCCAGTGCAATTACATCCTTCCTATAATGCGGATTCCCGAACTGCACGCAATACTCTAGCTGTGGTCTAACCAGCGTTTTATACAGTTCCAGCATAACCTCCCTGCTCTTATATTCTATGCCTCGGACAATAAGGGCAATTAGCCTATATGCCTTCTTAATAAAGTGGGGTGTGATTATACAATGGGTGGGGAGTGATTATACAGTGGCTGATGTTATACAGTGGGGTTGATTACAGGGTAGGGAATGATTGTACAGTGGGCAGTGATTATACAGTGGGGTTGATTACAGGGCAGGGAATGATTGTACAGTGGGCAGTGATTATACAGTGGCTGATGTTATACAGTGGAGTTGATTACAGGGTAGGGA
>NW_027597613.1:0-73004 GCF_964194155.1 Cetorhinus maximus
GCACAGTGTGTGATTATATAATATACACAGCGTTATACCCAGTAACGCAAGGTGTGTGATTATGTAATATACACAGCGTTATACCCAGTTACGCACGGTGTGTGATTATGTAATATATACAGCGTTATACCCAGTAACGCACGGTGTGTGATTATGTAATATACACAGCGTCATACCCAGTAACGCACGGTGTGTGATTATATAATATACACAGCGTTATACCCAGGAACGCACGGTGTTAGATTATATAATATACACATCATTATACCCAGTAACGCAAGTTGTGTGATTGTATAATATACACAGCGTTATACCCCGTAATGCACGGTTGTGATTATACTATATACACAGCGTTATACCTGGTAACGCACGGTGTGTGATTATATAATATACACAGCGTTATACCCAGTAACGCACGGTGTGTTATTATAAATATACACAGCGTTTTACGCAGTAACACACAGTGTGTGATTATATAATACACACAGCGTTATAGCTAGTAACGCACGGTGCGTGATTATATAACATACACAGCATAATACCCAGTAAAGCACGGTGTGTGATTATATAATGTACAAGCGTAATACCCAGTAACGCACGGTTTGTGATTATATAATATACACAGCGTTATACCCAATAATGCACGGTGTGAGATTATATAATATACAAAGCGTTATACCCAGTAACGCACGGCTAACGATTATATAATATACACAGCGTTATACCCAGTAACGCACGGTGTGTGATTATATAATATAAAGTGTGTTATACCCAGTAACGCACGGCGTGCGATTATATAATATAAACAGCGTTATACCCAGTAATGCACGGTGTGTGATTATATAATATAAAGTGTGTTATACCCAGTAACGCACGGTGTGCTATTATATAATATACACAGCGTTACACCCAGAAACGCACGGTGTGTTACTATATAATATACACTGCGTTATACCCAGTTACGCACGGTGTGTTATTATATTATATACACAGCGTTATACCCAGTAATGCACGGTGTGTGATTATATAATATACACAGCGTTTTAACCAGTAACACACGGTGTGTTATTATTAAATATACACAGCGTTATACCCAGTAACGCACGGTGTGTGATTATATAATATACACAGCGTTATACCAAGGAACGCACGGTGTGTGATTGTCTAATATACACAGCGTTATACCCAGTAGCGCACGGTGTGTTATTATATAATATACACAGCGATATACCCAGTAACGCACGGTTTGTTAATATATAATATACACAGCGTTATACCCAGTAACGCACGGTGTGTGATTATATAATATACACGGCGTTATACCCAGTAACGCACGGTGTGTGATTATATAATATACACGGCGTTATACCCAGTAATGCACGGCGTGTGACTATATAATATACACAGCGTTTTACCCAGTTACGCACGGTGTGTGATTATATAATATACGCAGTGTTATAACCTGTAATGCACGGTGTGTGATTATATAATATATTCTTCGTTATACCCAGTAACGCACGGTGTGTGATTATATAATAAATACATCCTTATACCCAGTAATGCACGGTGTGTGATTATATAATATACACAGCGTTATACACGGTAACGCACGGTGTGTGATTATATAATATACACAGCGTTATACCCAGTAACTCACGGTGTGTGATTATATAATAAACACAGCGTTATACCCAGTGACGCACGGTGTGTGATTATATAATATACACAGCGTTATACCCAATAACGCACAGTGTGCGATTATATAATATACACAGCGTTATACCCAGTAACGCACGGTGTGTGATTATATAATATATACAGCGTTATACCCAGTAATGCACGATGTGTGATTATGTAATATACGCAGCGTTATACCCAGTAACGCACGGTGACTGATTATATAATATACACAGCATTATACCCAGTAACGCACGGTGTGTGATTATATAATATATACATCGTTAGACACAGTAACGCACGGTGTGTTATTATATAATATAAATAGCGTTATACCCAGTAACGCACGGTGTGTGATTATATAATATACACAGCGTTATACCCAGTAACGCACGGTGTGTGATTATATAATATATACATCGTTAGACACAGTAACGCACGGTGTGTTATTATATAATATAAAAAGCGTTATACCCAGTAACGCACGGTGTGTGATTATATAATATACACAGCGTTATACCCGGTAACGCATGGTGTGTGATTATATAACATACACAGCATAATACCCTGTAAAGCACAGTGTGTGATTATATAATATACACAGCGTTATACCCAGTAACGCACGGTGTGTGATTATGTAATATACACAGCGTTATACCCAGTTACGCACGGTGTGTGATTATGTAATATATACAGCGTTATACCCAGTAACGCACGGTGTGTGATTATGTAATATACACAGCGTCATACCCAGTAACGCACGGTGTGTGATTATATAATATACACAGCGTTATACCCAGGAACGCACGGTGTTAGATTATATAATATACACATCATTATACCCAGTAACGCAAGTTGTGTGATTGTATAATATACACAGCGTTATACCCCGTAATGCACGGTTGTGATTATACTATATACACAGCGTTATACCTGGTAACGCACGGTGTGTGATTATATAATATACACAGCGTTATACCCAGTAACGCACGGTGTGTTATTATAAATATACACAGCGTTTTACGCAGTAACACACAGTGTGTGATTATATAATACACACAGCGTTATAGCTAGTAACGCACGGTGCGTGATTATATAACATACACAGCATAATACCCAGTAAAGCACGGTGTGTGATTATATAATGTACAAGCGTAATACCCAGTAACGCACGGTTTGTGATTATATAATATACACAGCGTTTTACCCAATAATGCACGGTGTGAGATTATATAATATACAAAGCGTTATACCCAGTAACGCACGGCTAACGATTATATAATATACACAGCGTTATACCCAGTAACGCACGGTGTGTGATTATATAATATAAAGTGTGTTATACCCAGTAACGCACGGCGTGCGATTATATAATATAAACAGCGTTATACCCAGTAATGCACGGTGTGTGATTATATAATATAAAGTGTGTTATACCCAGTAACGCACGGTGTGCTATTATATAATATACACAGCGTTACACCCAGAAACGCACGGTGTGTTACTATATAATATACAATGCGTTATACCCAGTTATGCACGGTGTGTTATTATATTATATACACAGCGTTATACCCAGTAATGCACGGTGTGTGATTATATAATATACACAGCGTTTTAACCAGTAACACACGGTGTGTTATTATTAAATATACACAGCGTTATACCCAGTAACGCACGGTGTGTGATTATATAATATACACAGCGTTATACCAAGGAACGCACGGTGTGTGATTATCTAATATACACAGCGTTATACCCAGTAGCGCACGGTGTGTTATTATATAACATACACAGCGACATACCCAGTAACGCACGGTTTGTTAATATATAATATACACAGCGTTATACCCAGTAACGCACGGTGTGTGATTATATAATATACACAGCGTTATACCCAGTAACGCACGGTGTGTGATTATATAATATACACGGCGTTATACCCAGTAATGCACGGCGTGTGACTATATAATATACACAGCGTTTTACCCAGTTACGCACGGTGTGTGATTATATAATATACGCAGTATTATAACCTGTAATGCACGGTGTGTGATTATATAATATACACAGCGTTATACCCAGTAACGCACGGTGTGTGATTATATAATATACACAGCGTTTTACCCAGTTACGCACGGTGTGTGATTATATAATATACGCAGCGTTATACCCAGTAACGCACGGTGTGTGAATATATAATATACACAGCGTTATACCCAGTAACGCACGGTGTGTGATTATATAATATACACAGCGTTATACCCAGTAACGCACGGTGTTTGTTTATATAATATTCACAGCGTTAAACCCAGTAACACACGCTGTGTGATTATATAATATACACAGCGTTATACCCAGTAACGCACGGTGTGTGATTATATAATATATTCATCGTTATACCCAGTAACGCACGGTGTGTGATTATATAATAAATACATCCTTATACCCAGTAATGCACGGTGTGTGATTATATAATATACACAGCGTTATACACGGTAACGCACGGTGTGTGATTATATAATATACACAGCGTTATACCCAGTAACTCACGGTGTGTGATTATATAATAAACACAGCGTTATACCCAGTGACGCACGGTGTGTGATTATAAAATATACACAGCGCTATACCCAATAACGCACAGTGTGCGATTATATAATATACACAGCGTTATACCCAGTAACGCACGGTGTGTGATTATATAATATATACAGCGTTATACCCAGTAACGCACGATGTGCGATTATGTAATAAACGCAGCGTTATACCCAGTAACGCACGCTGAGTGATTATATAAGATACACAGCATTATACCCAGTAACGCACGGTGTGTGATTAAATAATATATACATCGTTAGACACAGTAACGCACGGTGTGTTATTATATAATATAAAAAGCTTTATACCCAGTAACGCACGGTGTGTGATTATATAATATACACAGCGTTATACCCGGTAACGCACGGTGTGTGATTATATAACATACACAGCATAATAACCTGTAAAGCACAGTGTGTGATTATATAATATACACAGCGTTATACCCAGTAACGCACGGTGTGTGATTATGTAATATACACAGCGTTATACCCAGTTACGCACGGTGTGTGATTATGTAATATATACAGCGTTATACCCAGTAACGCACGGTGTGTGATTATGTAATATACACAGCGTCATACCCAGTAATGCACGGTGTGTGATTATATAATATACACAGCGTTATACCCAGTAACGCACGGTGTTAGATTATATAATATACACATCATTATACCCCGTAACGCAAGTTGTGTGATTGTTTAATATACACAGCGTTAGACCCCGTATTGCACGGTTGTGATTATACTATATACACAGCGTTATACCCGGTAACGCACTATGTGTGATTATATAATATACACAGCGTTATACCCAGTAACGCACGGTGTGTTATTATAAATATACACAGCGTTTTACCCAGTAACACACGGTGTGTGATTATATAATATACACAGCGTTATAGCTAGTAACGCACGGTGCGTGATTATATAACATACACAGCATAATACCCAGTAAAGCACGGTGTGTGTTTATATAATGTACAAGCGTAATACCCAGTAACGCACGGTTTGTGATTATATAATATACACAGCGTTATACCCAGTAACGCACGGCTAACGATTATATAATATACACAGCGTTATACCCAGTAACGCACGGTGTGTGATTATATAATATAAAGTGTGTTATACCCAGTAACGCACGGCGTGCGATTATATAATATAAACAGCGTTATACCCAGTAATGCACGGTGTGTGATTATATAATATAAAGTGTGTTATACCCAGTAACGCACGGTGTGCTATTATATAATATACGCAGCGTTACACCCAGTAACGCACGGTGTGTTATTATATAATATACACACCGTTATACCCAGAAATGCACGTTGTGTGATTATATAATATACACTGCGTTATACGCAGTTACGTACGGTGTGTTATTCTATAATATACACAGCGTTATACCCAGTAATGCACGGTATGTGATTATATAATATACACAGCCTTTTACCCAGTAACGCAAGGTGTGTGATTATATAATATATGCAGCGTTATAGCCAGTTACGCACGGTGTGTGATTATATAATATACACAGCGTTATACTGAGTAACGCACGGTGTGTGATTATATAATATACACAGCGTTATACCCAGTAACGCACGGTGTGTGATTATATAATATACACAGCGTTATACCCAATAACGCACGGTGTGTTATTATATAATATACACAGCGTTATACCCAGTATCGCACGGTGTTTGATTATATAATATACACAGCGTTATACCCAGGAACGCACGGTGTGTGATTATATAATATACATAGCGTTATTTCCAGTAACGCACGGTGTGTTATTATATAATATACACAGCGTTATACCCAGTAACGCACGGTATGTTATTATATAATATACACAGCGTTATACCCAGTAACGCATGGTGTGTGATTATATAATATACACAGCGTTATACCCAGTAACGCACGGTGTGTGATTATATAATATACACAGCGTTATACCCAGTAACGCACGGTGTGTGATTATATAACATACACAGCGTTATACCCAGTAACGCACGGTGTGTGATTATAGAATATACACAGCGTTATACCCAGTAAGGCACGGTTTGTGATTATATAATATGCACAGCGTTATCCCAGTTATGCACGGTGTGTGATTATATAATATACACAGCGTTATACCCAGTAATGCACGGTGTGTGATTGTATAATATATACAGCGTTGTACCCAGTAACGCACGGTGTGTGATTATATAATATACACAGCGTTTTACCTAGTAACGCACGGTGTGTGATTATATAATATACACAGCGTTATATCCAGTAACGCGCTGTGTGTGAATATATAATATATTCAGCGTTATACACGGTAACGCACGGTGTGTGATTATATAATATACACAGCGTTATACCCAGTAACTCACGGTGTGTGATTATATAATAAACACAGCGTTATACCCAGTGACGCACGGTGTGTGATTATATAATATACACAGCGTTATACCCAATAACGCACAGTGTGCGATTATATAATATACACAGCGTTATACCCAGTAACGCACGGTGTGTGATTATATAATATATACAGCGTTATACCCAGTAACGCACGATGTGTGATTATGTAATATACGCAGCGTTATACCCAGTAACGCACGGTGAGTGATTATATAATATACACAGCATTATACCCAGTAACGCACGGTGTGTGATTATATAATATATACATCGTTAGACACAGTAACGCACGGTGTGTTATTATATAATATAAATAGCGTTATACCCAGTAACGCACAGTGTGTGATTATATAATATACACAGCGTTATACCCAGTAACGCACGGTGTGTGATTATATAATATATACATCGTTAGACACAGTAACGCACGGTGTGTTATTATATAATATAAATAGCGTTATACCCAGTAACGCACGGTGTGTGATTATATAATATACACAGCGTTATACCCGGTAACGCACGGTCTGTGATTATATAACATACACAGCATAATAACCTGTAAAGCACAGTGTGTGATTATATAATATACACAGCGTTATACCCAGTAACGCACGGGTGTGATTATGTAATATACACAGCGTTATACCCAGTTACGCACGGTGTGTGATTATGTAATATATACAGCGTTATACCCAGTAACGCACGTTGTGTGATTATATATTATACACAGCGTTTTAACCAGTAACACACGGTGTGTGATTATATAATGTACGCAGCGTTATACCCAGTAATGCACGGTGTGTGATTATATATTATACACAGCGTTTTAACCAGTAACACACGGTGTGTGATTATATAATGTACGCAGCGTTATACCCAGTAACGCACGTTGTGTGATTTTATAATATACACAGCGTTATACCCAGTAACGCACGGTTTGTGATTATATAATATACACAGCGTTATACCCAGTAACGCACGGTGTGTGATTATATATTATACACAGCGTTTTAACCAGTAACACACGGTGTGTGATTATATAATGTACGCAGCGTTATACCCAGTAACGCACATTGTGTGATTTTATAATATACACAGCGTTATACCCAGTAACGCACGGTTTGTGATTATATAATATACACAGCGTTATACCCAGTAACGCACGGTGTGTGATTATATAACATACACAGCATTATACCCAATAACGCATGGTGTGTTATTATTAAATATACACAGCGTTATACCCAGTAACGCACGGTGTGTGATTATATAATAAACACAGCGTTATACCCAGGAACGCACGGTGTGTGATTATCTAATATACACAGCGTTATACCCAGTAGCGCACGGTGTGTTATTATATAATATACACAGCGATATACCCAGTAACGCACGGTTTGTTATTATATAATATACACAGCGTTATACCCAGTAACGCACGGTGTGTGATTATATAATATACACGGCATTATACCCAGTAACGCACGGTGTGTGATTATATAATATACACGGCGTTATACCCAGAAATGCACGGCGTGTGACTATATAATATACACAGCGTTTTACCCAGTTACGCACGGTGTGTCATTATATAATATACGCAGTGTTATACCCAGTAACGCACGGTGTGTGATTATATAATATACACAGCGTTATACCCAGTAACGCACGGTGTGTGATTATATAATATACACAGCGTTATAACCAGTAACGCACGGTGAGTGATTATATAATATACACAGCGTTATAACCAATATCGCACGGTGTGTTATTATATAATATACACAGCGTTATATCCAGTAACGCACGGTGTGTGATTATATAATATACACAGCGTTATACCCAGTAACGCACGGTGTGTGATTATATAATATAAACAGCGTTATACCCAGTAACGCACGGTGTGTGATTATATAATATATACAGCGTTATACCCAGTAACGCACGATGTGTGATTTTGTAATATACACAGCGTTATACCCAGTAACGCACGGTGAGTGATTATATAATATACACAGCATTATACCCAGTAACGCACGGTGTGTGATTATATAATATATACATCGTTAGACCCAGTAACGCACGGTGTGTTATTATATAATATATAATGCGTTATACCCAGTAACGCACGGTGTGTGATTATATAATATACACAGCGTTATACCCAGTAACGCACGGTGTGTGATATATAACATACACAGCGTTATTCCCAGTAACGCACTGTGTGTGATTATATAATATACACAGCGATATACCCAGTAACGCACGGTGTGTGATTATATAATATAAACAGCGTTATACCCAGTAACGCACGATGTGTGATTATGTAATAAACGCAGCGTTATACCCAGTAACGCACGGTGAGTGATTATATAAGATACACAGCATTATACCCAGTAACGCACGGTGTGTGATTATATAATATATACATCGTTAGACACAGTAACGCACGGTGTGTTATTATATAATATAAAAAGCTTTATACCCAGTAACGCACGGTGTGTGATTATATAATATACACAGCGTTATACCCGGTAACGCACGGTGTGTGATTATATAACATACACAGCATAATAACCTGTAAAGCACAGTGTGTGATTATATAATATACACAGCGTTATACCCAGTAACGCACGGTGTGTGATTATGTAATATACACAGCGTTATACCCAGTTACGCACGGTGTGTGATTATGTAATATATACAGCGTTATACCCAGTAACGCACGTTGTGTGATTATGTAATATACACAGCGTCATACCCAGTAACGCACGGTGCGTGATTATATAATATACACAGAGTTATACCCAGTAACGCGCGGTGTTAGATTATATAATATACACATCATTATACCCCGTAACGCAAGTTGTGTGATTGTATAATATACACAGCGTTATTCCTCGTAATGCACGGTTGTGATTATACTATATACACAGCGTTATACCCGGTAACGCACGGTGTGTGATTATATAATATACACAGCGTTATACCCAGTAACGCACGGTGTGTTATTATAAATATACACAGCGTTTTACCCAGTAACACACGGTGTGTGATTATATAATATACACAGCGTTATAGCTAGTAACGCACGGTGCGTGATTATATAACATACACAGCATAATACCCAGTAAAGAACGGTGTGTGTTTATATAATGTACAAGCGTAATACCCAGTAACGCACGGTTTGTGATTATATGATATACACAGCGTTATACCCAATAATGCACGGTGTGAGATTATATAATATACAACGCGTTATACCCAGTAATGCACGGCTAACTATTATATAATATACACAGCGTTATACCCAGTAACGCACGGTGTTTGATTATATAATATAAAGTGTGTTATACTCAGTAACGCACGGCGTGCGATTATATAATATAAACAGCGTTATACCCAGTAATGCACGGTGTGTGATTATATAATATAA
Source organism: Cetorhinus maximus (assembly GCF_964194155.1). Classification (NCBI taxonomy): domain Eukaryota; kingdom Metazoa; phylum Chordata; class Chondrichthyes; order Lamniformes; family Cetorhinidae; genus Cetorhinus; species Cetorhinus maximus. The sequence goes on from NW_027597613.1 coordinate 10,132, forward strand.
AGTGTGTTATACCCAGTAACGCACGGTGTGCTATTATATAATATACACAGCGTTACACCCAGTAACGCACGGTGTGTTATTATATAATATACACTGCGTTATACCCAGTTATGCACGGTGTGTTATTATATAATGTACACAGCGTTATACCCAGTAATGCACGGTGTGTGATTATATAATATACACAGCGTTTTAACCAGTAACACACGGTGTGTGATTATATAATGTACGCAGCGTTATACCCAGTAACGCAAGTTGTGTGATTTTATAATATACACAGCGTTATACCCAGTAACGCACGGTTTGTGATTATATAATATACACAGCGTTATACCCAGTAACGCACGGTGTGTGATTATATAACATACACAGCGTTATACCCAATAACGCATGGTGTGTTATTATTAAATATACACAGCGTTATACCCAGTAACGCACGGTGTGTGATTATATAATATACACAGCGTTATACCCAGGAACGCACGGTGTGTGATTATCTAATATACACAGCGTTATACCCAGTAGCGCACGGTGTGTTATTATATAATATACACAGCGATATACCCAGTAACGCACGGTTTGTTATTATATAATATACACTGCGTTATACCCAGTAACGCACGGTGTGTGATTATATAATATACACGGCGTTATACCCAGTAACGCACGGTGTGTGATTATATAATATACACGGCGTTATCCCCAGTAATGCACGGCGTGTGACTATATAATATGCACAGCGTTTTACCCAGTAACGCACGGTGTGTGATTATATAATATAAACAGCATTATACCCAGTAACGCACGGTGTGTGATTATATAATATATACAGCGTTATACCCAGTAACGCACGATGTGTGATTTTGTAATATACACAGCGTTATACCCAGTAACGCACGGTGAGTGATTATATAATATACACAGCATTATACCCAGTAACGCACGGTGTGTGATTATATAATATATACATCGTTAGACACAGTAACGCACGGTGTGTTATTATATAATATATAAAGCGTTATACCCAGTAACGCACGGTGTGTGATTATATAATATACACAGCGTTATACCCGGTAAGGCACGGTGTGTGATTATATAACATACACAGCGTTATACCCAGTAACGCACTGTGTGTGATTATATAATATACACAGCGATATACCCAGTAACGCACGGTGTGTGATTATATAATATATACAGCGTTATACCCAGTAACGCACGATGTGTGATTATGTAATAAACGCAGCGTTATACCCAGTAACGCACGGTGTGTGATTATATAACATACACAGCATAATAACCTGTAAAGCACAGTGTGTGATTATATAATATACACAGCGTTATACCCAGTAACGCACGTTGTGTGATTATGTAATATACACAGCGTTATACCCAGTTACGCACGGTGTGTGATTATGTAATATATACAGCGTTATACCCAGTAACGCACGTTGTGTGATTATGTAATATACACAGCGTCATACCCAGTAACGCACGGTGTGTGATTATATAATATACACAGAGTGATACCCAGTAACGCACGGTGTTAGATTATATAATATACACATCATTATACCCCGTAACGCAAGTTGTGTGATTGTATAATACACACAGCGTTATACCCCGTAATGCACGGTTGTGATTATACTATATACACAGCGTTATACCCGGTAACGCACGGTGTGTGATTATATAATATACACAGCGTTATACCCAGTAACGCACGGTGTGTTATTATAAATATACACAGCGTTTTACCCAGTAACACACGGTGTGTGATTATATAATATACACAGCGTTATAGCTAGTAACGCACGGTGCGTGATTATATAACATACACAGCATAATACCCAGTAAAGAACGGTGTGTGTTTATATAATGTACAAGCGTAATACCCAGTAACGCACGGTTTGTGATTATATAATATACACAGCGTTATACACAATAATGCACGGTGTGAGATTATATAATATACAACGCGTTATACCCAGTAATGCACGGCTAACTATTATATAATATACACAGCGTTATACCCAGTAACGCACGGTGTGTGATTATATAATATAAAGTGTGTTATACTCAGTAACGCACGGCGTGCGATTATATAATATAAACAGCGTTATACCCAGTAATGCACGGTGTGTGATTATATAATATAAAGTGTGTTATACCCAGTAACGCACGGTGTGCTATTATATAATATACATAGCGTTACACCCAGTAACGCACGGTGTGTTATTATATAATATACACTGCGTTATACCCAGTTACGCACGGTGTGTTATTATATAATGTACACAGCGTTATACCCAGTAATGCACGGTGTGTGATTATATAATATACACAGCGTTTTAACCAGTAACACACGGTGTGTGATTATATAATGTACGCAGCGTTATACCCAGTAACGCAAGTTGTGTGATTTTATAATATACACAGCGTTATACCCAGTAACGGACGGTTTGTGATTATATAATATACACAGCGTTATACCCAGTAAGGCACGGTGTGTGATTATATAACATACACAGCATTATACCCAATAACGCATGGTGTGTTATTATTAAATATACACAGCGTTATACCCAGTAACGCACGGTGTGTGATTATATAATATACACAGCGTTATACCCAGGAACGCACGGTGTGTGATTATCTAATATACACAGCGTTATACCCAGTAGCGCACGGTGTGTTATTATATAATATACACAGCGATATACCCAGTAACGCACGGTTTGTTATTATATAATATACACAGCGTTATACCCAGTAACGCACGGTGTGTGATTATATAATATATACAGCGTTATACCCAGTAACGCACGGTGTGTGATTATATAATATACACGGCGTTATCCCCAGTAATGCACGGCGTGTGACTATATAATATACACAGCGTTTTACCCAGTAACGCACGGTGTGTGATTATATAATATACGCAGTGTTATACCCAGTAACGCACGGTGTGTGATTATATAATATACACAGCGTTATACCCAGTAACGCACGGTGTGTGATTATATAATATACACAGCGTTATACCCAGTAACGCACGATGTGCGATTATGTAATAAACGCAGCGTTATACCCAGTAACGCACGCTGAGTGATTATATAAGATACACAGCATTATACCCAGTAACGCACGGTGTGTGATTAAATAATATATACATCGTTAGACACAGTAACGCACGGTGTGTTATTATATAATATAAAAAGCTTTATACCCAGTAACGCACGGTGTGTGATTATATAATATACACAGCGTTATACCCGGTAACGCACGGTGTGTGATTATATAACATACACAGCATAATAACCTGTAAAGCACAGTGTGTGATTATATAATATACACAGCGTTATACCCAGTAACGCACGGTGTGTGATTATGTAATATACACAGCGTTATACCCAGTTACGCACGGTGTGTGATTATGTAATATATACAGCGTTATACCCAGTAACGCACGGTGTGTGATTATGTAATATACACAGCGTCATACCCAGTAATGCACGGTGTGTGATTATATAATATACACAGCGTTATACCCAGTAACGCACGGTGTTAGATTATATAATATACACATCATTATACCCCGTAACGCAAGTTGTGTGATTGTTTAATATACACAGCGTTAGACCCCGTATTGCACGGTTGTGATTATACTATATACACAGCGTTATACCCGGTAACGCACTATGTGTGATTATATAATATACACAGCGTTATACCCAGTAACGCACGGTGTGTTATTATAAATATACACAGCGTTTTACCCAGTAACACACGGTGTGTGATTATATAATATACACAGCGTTATAGCTAGTAACGCACGGTGCGTGATTATATAACATACACAGCATAATACCCAGTAAAGCACGGTGTGTGTTTATATAATGTACAAGCGTAATACCCAGTAACGCACGGTTTGTGATTATATAATATACACAGCGTTATACCCAGTAACGCACGGCTAACGATTATATAATATACACAGCGTTATACCCAGTAACGCACGGTGTGTGATTATATAATATAAAGTGTGTTATACCCAGTAACGCACGGCGTGCGATTATATAATATAAACAGCGTTATACCCAGTAATGCACGGTGTGTGATTATATAATATAAAGTGTGTTATACCCAGTAACGCACGGTGTGCTATTATATAATATACGCAGCGTTACACCCAGTAACGCACGGTGTGTTATTATATAATATACACACCGTTATACCCAGAAATGCACGTTGTGTGATTATATAATATACACTGCGTTATACGCAGTTACGTACGGTGTGTTATTCTATAATATACACAGCGTTATACCCAGTAATGCATGGTATGTGATTATATAATATACACAGCCTTTTACCCAGTAACGCACGGTGTGTGATTATATAATATATGCAGCGTTATAGCCAGTTACGCACGGTGTGTGATTATATAATATACACAGCGTTATACCGAGTAACGCACGGTGTGTGATTATATAATATACACAGCGTTATACCCAGTAACGCACGGTGTGTGATTATATAATATACACAGCGTTATACCCAATAACGCACGGTGTGTTATTATATAATATACACAGCGTTATACCCAGTATCGCACGGTGTTTGATTATATAATATACACAGCGTTATACCCAGGAACGCACGGTGTGTGATTATATAATATACATAGCGTTATTTCCAGTAACGCACGGTGTGTTATTATATAATATACACAGCGTTATACCCAGTAACGCACGGTATGTTATTATATAATATACACAGCGTTATACCCAGTAACGCATGGTGTGTGATTATATAATATACACAGCGTTATACCCAGTAACGCACGGTGTGTGATTATATAATATACACAGCGTTATACCCAGTAACGCACGGTGTGTGATTATATAACATACACAGCGTTATACCCAGTAACGCACGGTGTGTGATTATAGAATATACACAGCGTTATACCCAGTAAGGCACGGTTTGTGATTATATAATATACACAGCGTTATCCCAGTTATGCACGGTGTGTGATTATATAATATACACAGCGTTATACCCAGTAATGCACGGTGTGTGATTGTATAATATATACAGCGTTGTACCCAGTAACGCACGGTGTGTGATTATATAATATACACAGCGTTTTACCTAGTAACGCAAGGTGTGTGATTATATAATATACACAGCGTTATATCCAGTAACGCGCTGTGTGTGAATATATAATATATTCAGCGTTATACACGGTAACGCACGGTGTGTGATTATATAATATACACAGCGTTATACCCAGTAACTCACGGTGTGTGATTATATAATAAACACAGCGTTATACCCAGTGACGCACGGTGTGTGATTATATAATATACACAGCGTTATACCCAATAACGCACAGTGTGCGATTATATAATATACACAGCGTTATACCCAGTAACGCACGGTGTGTGATTATATAATATATACAGCGTTATACCCAGTAACGCACGATGTGTGATTATGTAATATACGCAGCGTTATACCCAGTAACGCACGGTGAGTGATTATATAATATACACAGCATTATACCCAGTAACGCACGGTGTGTGATTATATAATATATACATCGTTAGACACAGTAACGCACGGTGTGTTATTATATAATATAAATAGCGTTATACCCAGTAACGCACGGTGTGTGATTATATAATATACACAGCGTTATACCCAGTAACGCACGGTGTGTGATTATATAATATATACATCGTTAGACACAGTAACGCACGGTGTGTTATTATATAATATAAATAGCGTTATACCCAGTAACGCACGGTGTGTGATTATATAATATACACAGCGTTATACCCGGTAACGCACGGTCTGTGATTATATAACATACACAGCATAATAACCTGTAAAGCACAGTGTGTGATTATATAATATACACAGCGTTATACCCAGTAACGCACGGGTGTGATTATGTAATATACACAGCGTTATACCCAGTTACGCACGGTGTGTGATTATGTAATATATACAGCGTTATACCCAGTAACGCACGTTGTGTGATTATATATTATACACAGCGTTTTAACCAGTAACACACGGTGTGTGATTATATAATGTACGCAGCGTTATACCCAGTAATGCACGGTGTGTGATTATATATTATACACAGCGTTTTAACCAGTAACACACGGTGTGTGATTATATAATGTACGCAGCGTTATACCCAGTAACGCACGTTGTGTGATTTTATAATATACACAGCGTTATACCCAGTAACGCACGGTTTGTGATTATATAATATACACAGCGTTATACCCAGTAACGCACGGTGTGTGATTATATATTATACACAGCGTTTTAACCAGTAACACACGGTGTGTGATTATATAATGTACGCAGCGTTATACCCAGTAACGCACATTGTGTGATTTTATAATATACACAGCGTTATACCCAGTAACGCACGGTTTGTGATTATATAATATACACAGCGTTATACCCAGTAACGCACGGTGTGTGATTATATAACATACACAGCGTTATACCCAATAACGCATGGTGTGTTATTATTAAATATACACAGCGTTATACCCAGTAACGCACGGTGTGTGATTATATAATAAACACAGCGTTATACCCAGGAACGCACGGTGTGTGATTATCTAATATACATAGCGTTATACCCAGTAGCGCACGGTGTGTTATTATATAATATACACAGCGATATACCCAGTAACGCACGGTTTGTTATTATATAATATACACAGCGTTATACCCAGTAACGCACGGTGTGTGATTATATAATATACACGGCGTTATACCCAGTAACGCACGGTGTGTGATTATATAATATACACGGCGTTATACCCAGAAATGCACGGCGTGTGACTATATAATATACACAGCGTTTTACCCAGTTACGCACGGTGTGTCATTATATAATATACGCAGTGTTATACCCAGTAACGCACGGTGTGTGATTATATAATATACACAGCGTTATACCCAGTAACGCACGGTGTGTGATTATATAATATACACAGCGTTATAACCAGTAACGCACGGTGAGTGATTATATAATATACACAGCGTTATAACCAATATCGCACGGTGTGTTATTATATAATATACACAGCGTTATATCCAGTAACGCACGGTGTGTGATTATATAATATACACAGCGTTATACCCAGTAACGCACGGTGTGTGATTATATAATATAAACAGCGTTATACCCAGTAACGCACGGTGTGTGATTATATAATATATACAGCGTTATACCCAGTAACGCACGATGTGTGATTTTGTAATATACACAGCGTTATACCCAGTAACGCACGGTGAGTGATTATATAATATACACAGCATTATACCCAGTAACGCACGGTGTGTGATTATATAATATATACATCGTTAGACACAGTAACGCACGGTGTGTTATTATATAATATATAAAGCGTTATACCCAGTAACGCACGGTGTGTGATTATATAATATACACAGCGTTATACCCAGTAACGCACGGTGTGTGATATATAACATACACAGCGTTATTCCCAGTAACGCACTGTGTGTGATTATATAATATACACAGCGATATACCCAGTAACGCACGGTGTTTGATTATATAATATAAAGTGTGTTATACTCAGTAACGCACGGCGTGCGATTATATAATATAAACAGCGTTATACCCAGTAATGCACGGTGTGTGATTATATAATATAAAGTGTGTTATACCCAGTAACGCACGGTGTGCTATTATATAATATACACAGCGTTACACCCAGTAACGCACGGTGTGTTATTATATAATATACACTGCGTTATACCCAGTTACGCACGGTGTGTTATTATATAATGTACACAGCGTTATACCCAGTAATGCACGGTGTGTGATTATATAATATACACAGCGTTTTAACCAGTAACACACGGTGTGTGATTATATAATGTACGCAGCGTTATACCCAGTAACGCAAGTTGTGTGATTTTATAATATACACAGCGTTATACCCAGTAACGCACGGTTTGTGATTATATAATATACACAGCGTTATACCCAGTAACGCACGGTGTGTGATTATATAACATACACAGCGTTATACCCAATAACGCATGGTGTGTTATTATTAAATATACACAGCGTTATACCCAGTAACGCACGGTGTGTGATTATATAATATACACAGCGTTATACCCAGGAACGCACGGTGTGTGATTATCTAATATACACAGCGTTATACCCAGTAGCGCACGGTGTGTTATTATATAATATACACAGCGATATACCCAGTAACGCACGGTTTGTTATTATATAATATACACTGCGTTATACCCAGTAACGCACGGTGTGTGATTATATAATATACACGGCGTTATACCCAGTAACGCACGGTGTGTGATTATATAATATACACGGCGTTATCCCCAGTAATGCACGGCGTGTGACTATATAATATGCACAGCGTTTTACCCAGTAACGCACGGTGTGTGATTATATAATATAAACAGCATTATACCCAGTAACGCACGGTGTGTGATTATATAATATATACAGCGTTATACCCAGTAACGCACGATGTGTGATTTTGTAATATACACAGCGTTATACCCAGTAACGCACGGTGAGTGATTATATAATATACACAGCATTATACCCAGTAACGCACGGTGTGTGATTATATAATATATACATCGTTAGACACAGTAACGCACGGTGTGTTATTATATAATATATAAAGCGTTATACCCAGTAACGCACGGTGTGTGATTATATAATATACACAGCGTTATACCCGGTAAGGCACGGTGTGTGATTATATAACATACACAGCGTTATACCCAGTAACGCACTGTGTGTGATTATATAATATACACAGCGATATACCCAGTAACGCACGGTGTGTGATTATATAATATATACAGCGTTATACCCAGTAACGCACGATGTGTGATTATGTAATAAACGCAGCGTTATACCCAGTAACGCACGGTGAGTGATTATATAAGATACACAGCATTATACCCAGTAACGCACGGTGTGTGATTATATAATATATACATCGTTAGACACAGTAACGCACGGTGTGTTATTATATAATATAAAAAGCTTTATACCCAGTAACGCACGGTGTGTGATTATATAATATACACAGCGTTATACCCGGTAACGCACGGTGTGTGATTATATAACATACACAGCATAATAACCTGTAAAGCACAGTGTGTGATTATATAATATACACAGCGTTATACCCAGTAACGCACGTTGTGTGATTATGTAATATACACAGCGTTATACCCAGTTACGCACGGTGTGTGATTATGTAATATATACAGCGTTATACCCAGTAACGCACGTTGTGTGATTATGTAATATACACAGCGTCATACCCAGTAACGCACGGTGTGTGATTATATAATATACACAGAGTGATACCCAGTAACGCACGGTGTTAGATTATATAATATACACATCATTATACCCCGTAACGCAAGTTGTGTGATTGTATAATATACACAGCGTTATACCCCGTAATGCACGGTTGTGATTATACTATATACACAGCGTTATACCCGGTAACGCACGGTGTGTGATTATATAATATACACAGCGTTATACCCAGTAACGCACGGTGTGTTATTATAAATATACACAGCGTTTTACCCAGTAACACACGGTGTGTGATTATATAATATACACAGCGTTATAGCTAGTAACGCACGGTGCGTGATTATATAACATACACAGCATAATACCCAGTAAAGAACGGTGTGTGTTTATATAATGTACAAGCGTAATACCCAGTAACGCACGGTTTGTGATTATATAATATACACAGCGTTATACACAATAATGCACGGTTTGAGATTATATAATATACAACGCGTTATACCCAGTAATGCACGGCTAACTATTATATAATATACACAGCGTTATACCCAGTAACGCACGGTGTGTGATTATATAATATAAAGTGTGTTATACTCAGTAACGCACGGCGTGCGATTATATAATATAAACAGCGTTATACCCAGTAATGCACGGTGTGTGATTATATAATATAAAGTGTGTTATACCCAGTAACGCACGGTGTGCTATTATATAATATACATAGCGTTACACCCAGTAACGCACGGTGTGTTATTATATAATATACACTGCGTTATACCCAGTTACGCACGGTGTGTTATTATATAATGTACACAGCGTTATACCCAGTAATGCACGGTGTGTGATTATATAATATACACAGCGTTTTAACCAGTAACACACGGTGTGTGATTATATAATGTACGCAGCGTTATACCCAGTAACGCAAGTTGTGTGATTTTATAATATACACAGCGTTATACCCAGTAACGGACGGTTTGTGATTATATAATATACACAGCGTTATACCCAGTAAGGCACGGTGTGTGATTATATAACATACACAGCATTATACCCAATAACGCATGGTGTGTTATTATTAAATATACACAGCGTTATACCCAGTAACGCACGGTGTGTGATTATATAATATACACAGCGTTATACCCAGGAACGCACGGTGTGTGATTATCTAATATACACAGCGTTATACCCAGTAGCGCACGGTGTGTTATTATATAATATACACAGCGATATACCCAGTAACGCACGGTTTGTTATTATATAATATACACAGCGTTATACCCAGTAACGCACGGTGTGTGATTATATAATATATACAGCGTTATACCCAGTAACGCACGGTGTGTGATTATATAATATACACGGCGTTATCCCCAGTAATGCACGGCGTGTGACTATATAATATACACAGCGTTTTACCCAGTAACGCACGGTGTGTGATTATATAATATACGCAGTGTTATACCCAGTAACGCACGGTGTGTGATTATATAATATACACAGCGTTATACCCAGTAACGCACGGTGTGTGATTATATAATATACACAGCGTTATACCCAATTACGCACGGTGTGTGATTATATAATATACGCAGCGTTATACCCAGTAACGCACGCTGTGTGAATATATAATATACACAGCGTTATACCCAGTAACGCACGGTGTGTGATTATATAATATACACAGCGTTATAACCAGTAACGCACGGTGAGTGATTATATAATATACACATCGTTATACCCAATATCGCACGGTGTGTGATTATATAATATACACAGCGTTATACCCAGTAACGCACGGTGTGTGATTATATAATATACACAGCGTTATACCCAATAACGCACGGTGTGTGATTATATAATATAAACAGCGTTATACCCAGTAACGCACGGTGTGTGATTATATAATATATACAGCGTTATACCCAGTAACGCACGATGTGTGATTTTGTAATATACACAGCATTATACCCAGTAACGCACGGTGTGTGATTATATAATATTTACATCGTTAGACACAGTAACGCACGGTGTGTTATTATATAATATATAAAGCGTTATACCCAGTAACGCACGGTGTGTGATTATATAATATACACAGCGTTATACCCGGTAACGCACGGTGTGTGATTATATAACATACACAGCGTTATAACCAGTAACGCACTGTGTGTGATTATATAATATACACAGCGATATACCCAGTAACGCACGGTTTGTTATTATATAATATAAACAGCATTATACCCAGTAACGCACGGTGTGTGATTATATAATATAGACGGCGTTATACCCAGTTACTCACTTTGTGTGATTATAGAATATACACAGCGTTATACCCAGCAAGGCACGGTGTGTGATTATAGAATATACACAGCGTTATACCCAGTAATGCACGGTGTGTGACTATATAATATACACAGCGTTTTACCCAGTTACGCACGGTGTGTGATTATATAATATACGCAGTGTTATACCCAGTAACGCACGGTGTGTGATTATATAATATACACAGCGTTATACCCAGTAACGCACGGTGTGTGATTATATAATATACACAGCGTTATACCCAGTAACGCACAGTGTGTGATTATATAATATACACAGCGTTATACCCAATAACGCACGGTGTGTAATTATATAATATACACAGCGTTATACCCAGTAACGCACAGTGTGTGATTATAGAATATACACAGCGTTATACACAGTAATGCACGGTGTGTGATTATATAATATACACAGCGTTTTACCCAGTTATGCACGGTGTGTGATTATATAATATACGCAGCGTTATACCCAGTAACGCACGGTGTGTGATTATGTAATATACACAGCGTTATACCCAGTTACGCACGGTGTGTGATTATGTAATATATACAGCGTTATACCCAGTAACGCACGTTGTGTGATTATGTAATATACACAGCGTCATACCCAGTAACGCACGGTGTGTGATTATATAATATACACAGAGTTATACCCAGTAACGCACGGTGTTAGATTATATAATATACACATCATTATACCCCGTAACGCAAGTTGTGTGATTGTATAATATACACAGCGTTATACCCCGTAATGCACGGTTGTGATTATACTATATACACAGCGTTATACCCGGTAACGCACGGTGTGTGATTATATAATATACACAGCGTTATACCCAGTTACGCACGGTGTGTTATTATAAATATACACAGCGTTTTACCCAGTAACACACGGTGTGTGATTATATAATATACACAGCGTTATACCCAGTAACGCACGGTGTGTGATTATATAACATACACTGCATAATACCCAGTAACGCACGGTTTGTGATTATATAATATACGCAGCGTTATACCCAATAATGCACGGTGTGAGATTATATAATATACAAATCGTTATACCCAGTAACGCACGGCGTGCGATTATATAATATACACAGCGTTATACCCAGTAATGCACGGTGTGTGATTATATAATATAAAGTGTGTTATACCCAGTAACGCACGGCGTGCGATTATATAATATACACAGCGTTATACCCAGTAACGCACGGTGTGTGATTTTATAATATAAAGTGTGTTATACCCAGTAACGCACGGTGTGCGATTATATAATATACACAGCGTTACACCCAGTAACGCACGGTGTCTTATTATATAATATACACTGCGTTATACCCAGTGATGCACGGTGTGTGATTATATAATATACACAGCATTTGACCCAGTAACGCACGGTGTGTGACTATATAATATACGCAGCGTTATACCCAGTAACGCACGGTGTGTGATTTTATAATATACACAGCGTTATACCCAGTAACGCACGGTGTGTTATTATATAATATACACAGCATTATACCCAGTAACGCACGGTGTGTGATTATATAATTTACACAGCGTTATACCCAATAACACACGGTGTGTTATTATATAATATACACAGCGTTATACGCAGTAACGCACGGTGTGTGATTATATAATATACACGGCGTTATACCCAGAAACGCACGGTGTGTGATTATAGAATATACACAGCGTTATACCCACTAAGGCACGGTGTGTAATTATAGAATATACACAGCGTAATACCCAGTAATGCATCATGTGTGATTATATAATATAAACAGCGTTTTACCCAGTAACGCACGGTGTGTGATTATATAATATACGCAGCGTTATACCCAGTAACGCACGGTGTGTGATTATATAATATACACAGCGTTATACCCAGTAACGCACGGTGTGTGATTATATAATATACACAGCGTTATACCCAGTAATGCACGGTGTGTGATTGTATAATATACGCAGCGTTTTACCCAGTAACGCACGGTGTGTTATTATATAATATACACAGCGTTATAACCAGTAACGCACGGTGTGTGATTATATAATATACACAGCGTTACACTCAGTAAGGCACGGTGTGTGATTATATAATATACACAGCGTTATATCCAGTAACGCACGATGTGTGATTATATATTATACACAGCGATATACCCAGTAACGCACGGTGTGTGATTATATAATATACACAGCGTTATACCCTGGAACGCACGGTGTGTGATTCTATAATATACACAGCGTTATACCCAGTAACGCACGGTGTGTTATTATATAATATACACAGCGTTATACCCAGATACGCACGGTTTGATATTATAGAATATACACAGCGTTATACCCAGTAATGCACGGTGTGTGATTATATAATATACACAGCGTTATACCCAGTAACGCACGGTGTGTGATTATATAATATACACAGCGTTATACCCAGTAAAGCACGGTGTGTGATTATATAATATACAAAGCATTATACCCAGTAACGCTCGGTGTGTGATTATAGAATATACACAGCGTTATACCCAGTACGGCACGGTGTGTGATTATATAATATACACAGTGTTATCCCAGTTATGTACGGTGTGTGATTATTTAATATACACAGCGTTATACCCAGTAATGCACGGCGTGCGATGATATAAGATCAATAGCGTTATACCCAGTAATGCACGGTGTGTGATTATTTAATATAAAGTGCGTTATACCCAGTAATGCACGGTGTGCGATTATATAATATACACAGCGTTACACCCAGTAACGCACGGTGTGTTATTATATAATATACACTTTGTTATACCCAGTTACGCACGGTGTTTTATTATATAATATACACAGCGTTATACCCAGTAATGCACGGTGTGTGATTATATAATATACATAGCTTTATTCTCAGTAACGCACTTGTGCTATTATATAATATACACAGCGTTATACCCAGTAACGCACGGTGTGTGATTATATAATATACGCAGCGTTATACCCAGTAACGCACGGTGTGTGATTATATAATATACACAGCGTTATACCCAGTTACGCACGGTGTGTGATTATATAATATACATAGCGTTATACCCAATAACGCATGGTGTGTTATTATATAATATACACAGCGTTATACCCAGTAACACACGGTGTGTGATTATATAATATACACAGCGTTATACCCAGGAACGCACGGTTTGTTATTATATAATATACACAGCGTTATACCCAGTAACGCACGGTGTGTAATTATATAATATACACAGCGTTATACCAAGTTAAGCACGATGTGTGATTATATAATATACACAGCGTTATACCCAGTAACGCACGGTGTGTGATTATAGAATATACACATCGTTATACCCAGTAAGGCACGGTGTGTGATTATATAATATTCACAGCGTTATGCCAGTTATGCACGGTGTGTGATTATATAATATACAAAGCGTTATACCCAGTAATACACGTTGTGTGATTGTATAATATATACAGCGTTGTACCCAGTAACGCACGGTGTGTGATTATATAATATACACACCGTTATACATAGTAACGCACGGTGTGTGATTATATAATATAAACAGCGTTATACCCAGTTAAGCGCGGTGTGTGAATATATAATATATACAGCGTTATACCCAGTAACGCACGGTGTGTGATTATATAATATACACAGCGTTATACCCAGTAACGCACGGTGTGTGATTATATAATATACACAGCGTTATACCCAGTAACGCACGGTGTGTGATTATATAATATACACAGCGTTATACCCAGTAATGCACGGTGTGTGATTGTATAATATACGCAGCGTTTTACCCAGTAACGCACGGTGTGTTATTATATAATATACACAGCGTTATAACCAGTAACGCACGGTGTGTGATTATATAATATACACAGCGTTACACTCAGTAAGGCACGGTGTGTGATTATATAATATACACAGCGTTATACCCAGTAACGCACGATGTGTGATTATATATTATACACAGCGATATACCCAGTAACGCACAGTGTGTGATTATATAATATACACAGCGTTATACCCTGGAACGCACGGTGTGTGATTCTATAATATACACAGCGTTATACCCAGTAACGCACGGTGTGTTATTATATAATATACACAGCGTTATACCCAGAAACGCACGGTTTGATATTATAGAATATACACAGCGTTATACCCAGTAATGCACGGTGTGTGATTATATAATATACACAGCGTTATACCCAGTAACGCACGGTGTGTGATTATATAATATACACAGCGTTATACCCAGTAAAGCACGGTGTGTGATTATATAATATACAAAGCATTATACCCAGTAACGCACGGTGTGTGATTATAGAATATACACAGCGTTATACCCAGTACGGCACGGTGTGTGATTATATAATATACACAGCGTTATCCCAGTTATGTACGGTGTGTGATTATATAATATACACAGCGTTATACCCAGTAATGCACGGCGTGCGATGATATAATATCAATAGCGTTATACCCAGTAATGCACGGTGTGTGATTATTTAATATAAAGTGTGTTATACCCAGTAATGCACGGTGTGCGATTATATAATATACACAGCGTTACACCCAGTAACGCACGGTATGTTATTATATAATATACACTTTGTTATACCCAGTTACGCACGGTGTGTTATTATATAATATACACAGCGTTATACCCAGTAATGCACGGTGTGTGATTATATAATATACAAAGCGTTATACCCAGTAATACACGTTGTGTGATTGTATAATATATACAGCGTTGTACCCAGTAACGCACGGTGTGTGATTATATAATATACACACCGTTATACATAGTAACGCACGGTGTGTGATTATATAATATAAACAGCGTTATACCCAGTTAAGCGCGGTGTGTGAATATATAATATATACAGCGTTATACCCAGTAACGCACGGTGTGTGATTATATAATATACACAGCGTTATACCCAGTAACGCACGGTGTGTGATTATATAATATACACAGCGTTATACCCAGTAACGCACGGTGTGTGATTATATAATATACACAGCGTTATACCCAGTAATGCACGGTGTGTGATTGTATAATATACGCAGCGTTTTACCCAGTAACGCACGGTGTGTTATTATATAATATACACAGCGTTATAACCAGTAAGGCACGGTGTGTGATTATATAATATACACAGCGTTACACTCAGTAAGGCACGGTGTGTGATTATATAATATACACAGCGTTATATCCAGTAACGCACGATGTGTGATTATATATTATACACAGCGATATACCCTGTAACGCACGGTGTGTGATTATATAATATACACAGCGTTATACCCTGGAACGCACGGTGTGTGATTCTATAATATACACAGCGTTATACCCAGTAACGCACGGTGTGTTATTATATAATATACACAGCGTTATACCCAGAAACGCACGGTTTGATATTATAGAATATACACAGCGTTATACCCAGTAATGCACGGTGTGTGATTATATAATATACACAGCGTTATACCCAGTAACGCACGGTGTGTGATTATATAATATACACAGCGTTATACCAGGTAAAGCACGGTGTGTGATTATATAATATACAAAGCATTATACCCAGTAACGCACGGTGTGTGATTATAGAATATACACAGCGTTATACCCAGTACGGCACGGTGTGTGATTATATAATATACACAGCGTTATCCCAGTTATGTACGGTGTGTGATTATATAATATACACAGCGTAATACCCAGTAATGCACGGCGTGCGATGATATAATATCAATAGCGTTATACCCAGTAATGCACGGTGTGTGATTATTTAATATAAAGTGTGTTATACCCAGTAATGCACGGTGTGCGATTATATAATATACACAGCGTTACACCCAGTAACGCACGGTGTGTTATTATATAATATACACTTTGTTATACCCAGTTACGCACGGTGTGTTATTATATAATATACACAGCGTTATACCCAGTAATGCACGGTGTGTGATTATATAATATACACAGCTTTTTACTCAGTAACGCACTTGTGCTATTATATAATATACACAGCGTTATACCCAGTAATGCACGGTGTGTGATTATATAATATACACAGCGTTATACCCAGTAACGCACGGTGTGTGATTATATAATATACACAGCGTTATACCCAGTTACGCACGGTGTGTGATTATATAATATACATAGCGTTATACCCAATAACGCATGGTGTGTTATTATATAATATACACAGCGTTATACCCAGTAACACACGGTGTGTGATTATATAATATACACAGCGTTATACCCAGGAACGCACGGTTTGTTATTATATAATATACACAGCGTTATACCTAGTAACGCACCGTGTGTAATTATATAATATACACAGCGTTATACCCAGTTAAGCACGGTGTGTGATTATATAATATACACAGCGTTATACCCAGTAACGCACGGTGTGTGATTATAGAATATACACATCGTTATACCCAGTAAGGCACGGTGTGTGATTATATAATATTCACAGCGTTATGCCAGTTATGCACGGTGTGTGATTATATAATATACAAAGCGTTATACCCAGTAATACACGTTGTGTGATTGTATAATATATACAGCGTTGTACCCAGTAACGCACGGTGTGTGATTATATAATATACACACCGTTATACATAGTAACGCACGGTGTGTGATTATATAATATAAACAGCGTTATACCCAGTTAAGCGCGGTGTGTGAATATATAATATATACAGCGTTATACCCAGTAACGCACGGTGTGTGATTATATAATATACACAGCGTTATACCCAGTAACGCACGGTGTGTGATTATATAATATACACAGCGTTATACCCAGTAACGCACGGTGTGTGATTATATAATATACACAGCGTTATACCCAGTAATGCACGGTGTGTGATTGTATAATATACGCAGCGTTTTACCCAGTAACGCACGGTGTGTTATTATATAATATACACAGCGTTATAACCAGTAACGCACGGTGTGTGATTATATAATATACACAGCGTTACACTCAGTAAGGCACGGTGTGTGATTATATAATATACACAGCGTTATACCCAGTAACGCACGATGTGTGATTATATATTATACACAGCGATATACCCAGTAACGCACAGTGTGTGATTATATAATATACACAGCGTTATACCCTGGAACGCACGGTGTGTGATTCTATAATATACACAGCGTTATACCCAGTAACGCACGGTGTGTTATTATATAATATACACAGCGTTATACCCAGAAACGCACGGTTTGATATTATAGAATATACACAGCGTTATACCCAGTAATGCACGGTGTGTGATTATATAATATACACAGCGTTATACCCAGTAACGCACGGTGTGTGATTATATAATATACACAGCGTTATACCCAGTAAAGCACGGTGTGTGATTATATAATATACAAAGCATTATACCCAGTAACGCACGGTGTGTGATTATAGAATATACACAGCGTTATACCCAGTACGGCACGGTGTGTGATTATATAATATACACAGCGTTATCCCAGTTATGTACGGTGTGTGATTATATAATATACACAGCGTTATACCCAGTAATGCACGGCGTGCGATGATATAATATCAATAGCGTTATACCCAGTAATGCACGGTGTGTGATTATTTAATATAAAGTGTGTTATACCCAGTAATGCACGGTGTGCGATTATATAATATACACAGCGTTACACCCAGTAACGCACGGTATGTTATTATATAATATACACTTTGTTATACCCAGTTACGCACGGTGTGTTATTATATAATATACACAGCGTTATACCCAGTAATGCACGGTGTGTGATTATATAATATACAAAGCGTTATACCCAGTAATACACGTTGTGTGATTGTATAATATATACAGCGTTGTACCCAGTAACGCACGGTGTGTGATTATATAATATACACACCGTTATACATAGTAACGCACGGTGTGTGATTATATAATATAAACAGCGTTATACCCAGTTAAGCGCGGTGTGTGAATATATAATATATACAGCGTTATACCCAGTAACGCACGGTGTGTGATTATATAATATACACAGCGTTATACCCAGTAACGCACGGTGTGTGATTATATAATATACACAGCGTTATACCCAGTAACGCACGGTGTGTGATTATATAATATACACAGCGTTATACCCAGTAATGCACGGTGTGTGATTGTATAATATACGCAGCGTTTTACCCAGTAACGCACGGTGTGTTATTATATAATATACACAGCGTTATAACCAGTAAGGCACGGTGTGTGATTATATAATATACACAGCGTTACACTCAGTAAGGCACGGTGTGTGATTATATAATATACACAGCGTTATATCCAGTAACGCACGATGTGTGATTATATATTATACACAGCGATATACCCTGTAACGCACGGTGTGTGATTATATAATATACACAGCGTTATACCCTGGAACGCACGGTGTGTGATTCTATAATATACACAGCGTTATACCCAGTAACGCACGGTGTGTTATTATATAATATACACAGCGTTATACCCAGAAACGCACGGTTTGATATTATAGAATATACACAGCGTTATACCCAGTAATGCACGGTGTGTGATTATATAATATACACAGCGTTATACCCAGTAACGCACGGTGTGTGATTATATAATATACACAGCGTTATACCAGGTAAAGCACGGTGTGTGATTATATAATATACAAAGCATTATACCCAGTAACGCACGGTGTGTGATTATAGAATATACACAGCGTTATACCCAGTACGGCACGGTGTGTGATTATATAATATACACAGCGTTATCCCAGTTATGTACGGTGTGTGATTATATAATATACACAGCGTAATACCCAGTAATGCACGGCGTGCGATGATATAATATCAATAGCGTTATACCCAGTAATGCACGGTGTGTGATTATTTAATATAAAGTGTGTTATACCCAGTAATGCACGGTGTGCGATTATATAATATACACAGCGTTACACCCAGTAACGCACGGTGTGTTATTATATAATATACACTTTGTTATACCCAGTTACGCACGGTGTGTTATTATATAATATACACAGCGTTATACCCAGTAATGCACGGTGTGTGATTATATAATATACACAGCTTTTTACTCAGTAACGCACTTGTGCTATTATATAATATACACAGCGTTATACCCAGTAATGCACGGTGTGTGATTATATAATATACACAGCGTTATACCCAGTAACGCACGGTGTGTGATTATATAATATACACAGCGTTATACCCAGTTACGCACGGTGTGTGATTATATAATATACATAGCGTTATACCCAATAACGCATGGTGTGTTATTATATAATATACACAGCGTTATACCCAGTAACACACGGTGTGTGATTATATAATATACACAGCGTTATACCCAGGAACGCACGGTTTGTTATTATATAATATACACAGCGTTATACCTAGTAACGCACCGTGTGTAATTATATAATATACACAGCGTTATACCCAGTTAAGCACGGTGTGTGATTATATAATATACACAGCGTTATACCCAGTAACGCACGGTGTGTGATTATAGAATATACACATCGTTATACCCAGTAAGGCACGGTGTGTGATTATATAATATTCACAGCGTTATGCCAGTTATGCACGGTGTGTGATTATATAATATACGAAGCGTTATACCCAGTAATACACGTTGTGTGATTGTATAATATATACAGCTTTGTACCCAGTAACGCACGGTGTGTGATTATATAATATACACACCGTTATACATAGTAACGCACGGTGTGTGATTATATAATATAAACAGCGTTATACCCAGTTAAGCGCGGTGTGTGAATATATAATATATACAGCGTTATACCCAGTAACGCACGGTGTGTGATTATATAATATACACAGCGTTATACCCAGTAACGCACGGTGTGTGATTATATAATATACACAGCGTTATACCCAGTAACGCACGGTGTGCGATTATATAATATACACAGCGTTATACCCAATAACGCACGGTGTGTGATTATATAATATACACAGCATTATACCCAGTAACGCTTGGTGTGTGATTATATAATATACACAGCGTTATACCCAGTAACGCACGGTGTGTTATTATAGAATATACACAGCGTTATACCCAGTAAGGCATGGTGTTTAATTATATAATGTACAAGCGTAATACCCAGTAATGCACGGTTTGTGATTATATAATATACACAGCGTAATAGCCAGTAATGCACGGTGTGTGATTGTATAATATATACAGCGTAGTACCCAGTAACGCACTTTGTGTGATTATATAATATACACAGCGTTATACCCAGTAACGCACGGTGTGTGATTTTATAATATAAAGTGTGTTATACCCAGTAACGCACGGCGTGCGATTATATAATATAAACAGCGTTATACCCAGTAATGCACGGTGTGTGATTATATAATATAAAGTGTGTTATACCCAGTAACGCACGGTGTGCGATTATATAATATACACAGCGTTACACCCAGTAACGCACGGTGTGTTATTATATAATATAAACTGCGTTATACCCAGTAATGCACGGTGTGTGATTATATAATATACACAGCGTTTCACCCAGTAACGCACGGTGTGTGATTATATAATATACGCAGCGTTATACCCAGTAACGCACGGTGTGAGATTTCATAATATACACAGCGTTATACCCAGTAACGCACGGTGTGTGATTATATAATATACACAGCGTTATACCCAGTAACGCACGGTGTGTGATTATATAATATTAACAGCGTTATACCCAATAATGCACGGTGTGTTATTATATAATATACACAGCGTTATACCCAGTAACGCACGGTGTGTGATTATATAATATACACAGCGTTATACCCAGGATGCACGGTGTGTGATTATCTAATATTCACAGCGTTATACCCAGTAGCGCACGGTGTGTTATTATATAATATACACAGCGTTATAACCAGTAACGCACGGTTTGTTATTATATAATATACACAGCGTTATACCCAGTATAGCACGGTGTGTGATTATATAATATACACAGCGTTATATGCAGTAACGCACGGTGTGTGATTATATAATATACACGGCGTTATACCCAGTTACGCACGGTGTGTGATTATAGAATATACACAGCGTTATACCCAGTAAGGCACCGTCTGTAATTATAGAATATACACAGCGTTATACCCAGTAATGCATCATGTGTGATTATATAATATAAACAGCGTTTTACCCAGTAACGCACGGTGTGAGATTATATAATATACACAGCGTTAAACCCACTAACGCACGGTGTGTAATTATATAATATAAACAGCGTTATACCCAGTAATGCAAGGTGTGTGATTATATAATATACGCAGCGTTTTACCCATTAACTCACGGTGTGTTATTGTATAATATACACAGCGTTATACCCAGTAAAGGACGGTGTGTGATTATATAATATACACAGCGTTATACCCAGTAAGGCACGGTGTGTGATTATATAATATACACAGCGATATATCCAGTAACGCACAGTGTGTGATTATATAATATACACAGCGTTATACCCAGTAACGCACTGTGTGTGATTATATAATATACACAGCGTTATAACCAGTAACGCACGGTTTGTTATTATATAATATACACAGCGTTATACCCAGTAAAGCACGGTGTGTGATTATATAATATACACAGCGTTATACGCAGTAACGCACGGTGTGTGATTATATAATATACACGGCGTTATACCCAGTAACGCACGGTGCGTGATTATAGAATATACACAGCGTTATACCCAGTAAGGCACGTTCTGTAATTATAGAATATACACAGCGTTATACCCAGTAATGCATCATGTGTGATTATATAATATAAACAGCGTTTTACCCAGTAACGCACGGTGTGTGATTATATAATATACACAGCGTTATACCCAGTAACGCACGGTGTGTGATTATATAATATAAACAGCGTTATACCCAGTAATGCACGGTGTGTGATTATATAATATACGCAGCGTTTTACCCATTAACGCACGGTGTGTTATTGTATAATATACACAGCGTTATACCCAGTAAAGCACGGTGTGTGATTATATAATATACACAGCGTTATACCCAGTAAGGCACGGTGTGTGATTATATAATATACACAGCGATATATCCAGTAACGCACAGTGTGTGATTATATAATATACAAAGCGTTATACCCAGTAACGCACTGTGTGTGATTATATAATATACACAGCGTTATACCCTGGAACGCACGGTGTGTGATTATATAATATACGCAGCGTTATACCCAGTAACGCACGGTGTGTTATTATATAATATACACAGCGTTATACCCAGAAACGCACGGTTTGTTATTATAGAATATACACAGCGTTATACCCAGTAATGCACGGTGTGTGATTATATAATAAACACAGCGTTATACCCAGTAACGCACGCTGTGTGATTATATAATATACACAGCGTTATACCCAGTAACGCACGGTGTGTGATTATATAATATACACAGCATTATACCCAGTAACGCACGGTGTGTGATTATATAATATACACAGCGTTATACCCAGTAACGCACGGTGTGTTATTATAGAATATACACAGCGTTATACCCAGTAAGGCACGGTGTGTGATTATATAATATACACAGCGTTATCCCAGTTATGCACGGTGTGTGATTATATAATATACACAGCGTTATACCCAGTAATGCACGGCGTGCGATGATATAATATCAAAAGCGTTATACCCAGTAATGCACGGTGTGTGATTAAATAATATAAAGTTTATTATACCCAGTAACGCACAGTGTGCGATTATATAATATACACAGCGTTACACCCAGTAACGCACGGTGTGTTATTATATAATATACACTGTGTTATACCCAGTTACACACGGTGTGTTATTATATAATATACACAGCGTTATACCCAGTAATGCACGGTGTGTGATTATATAATATACACAGCGTTTTACCCAGTAACGCACGGTGTGTTATTATATAATATACACAGCGTTATACCCAGTAACGCACGGTGTGTGATTATATAATATACGCAGTGTTATACCCAGTAACGCACGGTGTGTGATTATATAATATACACAGCGTTATACCCAGTTACGCACGGTGTGTGATTATATAATATACATACCGTTATACCCAATAACGCACGGTATGTTATTATATAATATACACAGCGTTATACCCAGTAACACACGGTGTGTGATTATATAATATACACAGTGTTATACCCAGGAACGCACGGATTGTTATTATATAATATACACAGCGTTATACCCAGTAACGCACGTTGTGTGATTATATAATATACACAGCGTTATACCCAGTTAAGCACGGTGTGTGATTATATAATATACACAGCGTTATACCCAGTAACGCACGGTGTGTGATTATAGAATATACACAGCGTTATACCCAGTAAGGCACGGTGTGTGATTATATAATATACACAGCGTTATACCAGTTATGCACGGTGTGTGATTATATAATATACACAGCGTTATACCCAGTAATACACGGTGTGTGAATATTTAATATATACAGCGTTATACCCAGTAACGCACGGTGTGTGATTATATAATATACACAGCGTTATACCCAGTAACGCACGGTGTGTGATTATATAATATACACAGTGTTATACCCAGTAACGCACGGTGTGTGATTATGTAATATACACAGCGTTATACACAATAAGGCACTGTGTGTGATTATATAATATACACAGCGTTATATCCAGTAACGCACGGTGTGTGATTATATAATATACACAGCGTTATACCCAGGAACGCACGGTGTGTGATTATATAATATACACAGCGTTATACCCAATAACGCACGGTGTGTTATTATATAATATACACAGCGTTATACCCAGTAATGTACGGTTTGTAATTATATAATATACACAGCGTTATACCCAGTAACGCACGGTGTGTGATTATATAATATACACAGCGTTATACCCAGTAACGCACGGTGTGTGATTATATAATATACACAGCGTTATACCCAGTAACGCACGGTGTGTGATTATATAATATACACAGCATTATACCCAGTAAAGCATGGTGTGTGATTATAGAATATACACAGCGTTATATCCAGTAAGGCACGTCGTTTGACTATATAATAAACACAGCGTTATCCCATTTATGCACGGTGTGTGATTATATAATGTACACAGCGTTATACCCAGTAATGCACGGTGTGTGATTGTATAATATATACAGCGTTTTACCCAGTAACGCATGGTGTGTGATTATATAATATGCACAGCGTTATACATAGTAACGCACGGTGTGTGATTATATAATATACACAGCGTTATACCCAGTAACGCGCGGTGTGAGAATATTTAATATATACAGCGTTATACCCAGTAACGCACGGTGTGTGATTATATAATATACACAGCATTATACCCAGTAACGCACCGTGTGCGAATATATAATAGACACAGCGTTATACCCAGTAATGCACGGTGTGTGATTATATAATATACACAGTGTTATACCCAGTAACGCACGGTGTGTGATTATGTAATATACACAGCGTTATATCCAGTAACGCACGGTGTGTGAATATATAATATATACAGCGTTATACCCAGTAACGCACGGTGTGTGATTATATAATATACACAGCGTTATACCCAGTAACGCACGGTGTGCGAATATATAATATACAAAGCATTATACCCAGTAACGCAGGGTGTGTGATTATCTAATATACGCAGCGTTATACCCAGTAATGCACGGTGTGTGATTATATAATATACACAGCGTTATACCCAGTAACGCACGGTGTGTAATTATATTATATACACAGCGTTATACACAGTAACGCACGGTGTGTGATTATATAATATACAGAGCGTTATACCCAGTAACGCACGGTGTGTGATTATATAATATACACAGCGTTATACCCAGTAACGCACGGTGTGTTATTATATAATATATACAGCGTTATACCCAGTAACGCACGGTGTGTGATTATAGAATATATACAGCGTTATACCCAGTAACGCACGTTGTGTTATTATATAATATACACAGAGTGAAACCCAGTAACACACGGTGTGTGATTATATAATATATACAGCGTTATACCCAGTAAAGCACGGTGTGTGATTATATAATATACACAGCGTTATACCCAGTAATGCACGGTGTGTGCTTATATAATATGCACAGCGTTATACCCAGTAACGCACAGTGTGTGATTATATAATATATACAGCGTTATACAAAGTAACGCACGGTGTGTGATTATGTAATATACACAGCGTTATACCCATTAACGCACGGTGTGTGATTATTTAATATACACAGCGTTATACCCGGTAACGCACGGTGTGTGATTATATACTATACACAGCGTTATACCCTAAAACACACGGTGTGTGATTATATAATATACACAGCCTTATAACCAGTAACACATGGTGTGTGATTATATAATATACACAGCGTTATACCCAGTAACGCACGGTGTGTGATTATATAATATACACAGTGTTATACCCAGTAACGCACGGAGTGTGATTATATAATATACACAGCGTTATACCCAGTAACGCACGGTGTGTGATTATATAATATACACAGCGTTATACCCAGTAACGCACGGTGTGTGATTATATAATATACACAGCGTTATACCCAGTAAGGCACGGTGTGTGATTATATAATATATACAGCGTTATACCCAGTAACGCACGGTGTGTGATTATGTAATATACACAGCTTTATACCCAGTAACGCACGGTGTGTGATTATATAATATACACAGCGTTATACCCAGTCATGCACGGTGTGTGATTATGTAATATACACAGCGTTATACCCCGTAACGCACGGTGTGTGATTATGTAATATATACAGCATTATACCCAGTAACGCACGGTGTGCGATTATCTAATATACACAGCGTTATACCCAGTAACGCCCGGTGTGTGATTATATAATATACACAGCGTTATACCCAGTAACGCTCGGTGTTTGATTATATAATTTAAACATCATTATACCCTGTAACGAAAGTTGTGTGTTTATATAATATACACAGCGTTATACCCCTTAATGCACGGTTGTGATTATACTATATACACAGCGCTATACCCCGTAACGCACGGTGTGTGATTATATAATATACACAGCGTTATACCCAGTAACGCACGGTGTGTTATTATATAATATACACAGCGTTATACCCAGTAATGCACGGTGTGTGATTATATAACATACACAGCATAATACCCAGTAACGCACGGTGTGTGATTATATAATGTACAAGCGTAATACCCAGTAACGCACGGTGTGTGATTATTGAATATACACAGCGTTATACCCAGTAATGCAGGATGTGTGATTATATAATATGCACAGCGTTATCCCAGTTATGCACGGTGTGTGATTATATAATATACACAGCGTTATACCCAATAACGCACGGTGTGTTATTATATAATATACACAGCGTTATACCCAGTAATGCACGGTTTGTTATTATATAATATACACAGCATTATACCAAGTAACGCACGTTGTTTGATTATATAATATACACAGCGTTATCCCAGTTATGCACGGTGTGTGATTATATAATATACACAGCGTTAAACCCAGTCATGCACGGTGTGTGATTATGTAATATACACAGCGTTATGCCCAGTAACGCACGGTGTGTGATTATGTAATATATACAGCGTTATACCCAGTAACGCACGGTGTGCGATTATCTAATATACACAGCGTTATACCCAGTAACGCAAGGTGTGTGATTATGTAATATACTCAGCGTTATACCCAGTAATGCTCGGTGCTTGATTATATAATTTAAACATCATTATACCCTGTAACGAAAGTTGTGTGTTGATATAATATACACAGCGTTATACCCCTTAATGCACGGTTGTGATTATACTATATACACAGCGCTATACCCTGTAACGCACGGTGTGTGATTATATAATATACACAGCGTTATACCCAGTAACGCACGGTGTGTGATTATATAATATACACAGCGTTATACCCAGTAACGCACGGTGTGTGATTATATAATATACACAGCGTTATACCCAGTAACGCACGGTATGTGATTATATAATATACACAGCGTTATACCCAGTAACGAACGGTGTGTGATTATATAATATACACAGCGTTATACCCAGTAACGCACGGTGTGTGATTATATAATATACACAGCGTTAAACCCAGTCATGCACGGTGTGTGATTATGTAATATACACAGCGTTATACACAGTAACGCACGGTGTGTGATTATACTATATACACAGCGTTATACCCAGTAATGCACGGTGTGTTATTATATAATATACACAGCGTTATACCCAGTAACGCACGGAGTGTGATTATATAATATACACAGCGTTATACCCATTAACGCACGGTGTGTGATTATATAATATACACAGCGTTATACCCAGTAACGCACGGTGTGTGATTATATAATATACACAGCGTTATACCCAGTAACGCACGGTGTGTGATTATATAATATACACAGCGTTAAACCCAGTCATGCACGGTGTGTGATTATGTAATATACACAGCGTTATACCCAGTAACGCACGGTGAGTGATTATGTAATATATACAGCATTATACCCAGTAACGCACGGTGTGCGATTATCTAATATACACAGCGTTATACCCAGTAACGCACAGTGTGTGATTATATAATATACACAGCGTTATACCCAGTAACGCACGGTGTGTGATTATATAATATACACAGCGTTATACCCAGTAACGCACGGTGTGTAATTATATAATATACACAGCGTTATACCCATTAATGCATGGTTGTGATTATACTATATACACAGCGCTATACCCCGTAACGCACGGTGTGTGATTATATAATATACACAGCGTTATACCCAGTAACGCACGGTGTGTTATTATATAATATACACAGCGTTATACCCAGTAATGCACGGTGTGTGATTATATAACATACACAGCATAATACCCAGTAACGCACGGTGTGTGATTATATAATGTACAAGCGTAATACCCAGTAATGCACGGTGTGTGATTATTGAATATACACAGCGTTATACCCAGTAATGCACGATGTGTGATTGTATAATATACACAGCGTTATCCCAGTTATGCACGGTGTGTGATTATATAATATACATAGCGTTATACCCAATAACGCACGGTGTGTTATTATATAATATACACAGCGTTATACCCAGTAATGCACGGTTTGTTATTATATAATATACACAGCGTTATCCCAGTTATGCACGGTGTGTGATTATATAATATACACAGTGTTATACCTAGTAATGCACGGTGTGTGATTGTATAATATATACAGCATTGTACCCAGTAACGCATGGTGTGTGATTATATAATATACACAGCGTTATACATAGTAACGCACGGTGTGTGATTATATAATATACACAGCGTTATACACAGTAACGCGCGGTGTGTGAATATATAATATATACAGCGCTATACCCAGTAACGCACGGTGTGTGATTATATAATATACAAAGCGTTATACCCAGTAGCGCACGGTGTGCGAATATATAATATACACAGCGTTGTACCCAGTAATGCACGGTGTGTGATTATGTAATATACACAGTGTTATACCCAGTAACGCACGGTGTGTGATTATGTAATATACACAGCGTTATACCCAGTAACGCACGGTGTGTGATTATATAATATACACAGCATTATACCCAGTAACGCAGGGTGTGTGATTATATAATATACGCAGCGTTATACCCAGTAATGCACGGTGTGTGATTATATAATATACACAGCGTTATACCCAGTAACGCACGGTGTGTAATTATATTATATACACAGCGTTATACACAGTAACGCACGGTGTGTGATTATATAATATACACAGCGTTATAACCAGTAACGCACGGTGTGTGATTATATAATACACACAGCGTTATACCCAGTAACGCACGGTGTGTTATTATATAATATATACAGCGTTATACCCAGTAACGCACGGTGTGTGATTATATAATATATACAGCGTTATACCCAGTAACGCACGGTGTGTTAATATATAATATACACAGAGTTATACCCAGTAACACACGGTGTGTGATTATATAATATATACAGCGTTATACCCAGTAACGCACGGTGAGTGATTATATAATATACACAGCGTTATACCCAGTAACGCACGGTGTGTGATTATATAATATACACAGCGTTATACCCAGTAACGCACGATGTGTGATTATATAACATACACAGCGTTATACCCAGTAACGCACGGCGTGTGATTATGTAATATACACAGCGTTATACCCAGTAACGCACGGTGTGGGATTATATAATATGCACAGCGTTATACCCAGTAACGCACAGTATGTAATTTTTTAATATACACAGCGTTATACCCAGTAACGCACGGTGTGTGATTATATAATATTCACAGCGTTATACCCAGTAACGCACGGTGTGTGATTATATAATATACACAGCGTTAGACCCAGTAACGCACGGTGTGTTATTATTTAATATACACCGCGTTATACCCAATAACGCACGGTGTGTTATTATATAATATACACCGCGTTATACCCAGTAACGCACGGTGTGTGATTATATAATATACACCGCGTTATACCCAGTAACGCACGGTGTGTTATTATATAATATACACCGCGTTATACCCAGTAACGCACGGTGTGTTATTAGATAATATACGCAGCATTATACCCAGTAACGCACGGTGTGTGATTATATAATATACACAGCGTTATACCCAGTAACGCACGGTGTGTGATTATATAATATACACAGCGTTATACCCAGTAACGCACGGTGTCTGATTATATAATATACACAGCGTTATTCCCAGTAACGCACGGTGTGTGATTATATAATATACACAGCGTTATACCCAGTAACGCACGGTGTGTGATTATATAATATACACAGCGTAATACCCAGTAACGCACGGTGTGTGATTATATAATATACACAGCGTTATACCCAGTAACGCACGTTGTGTTATTATATAATATACACAGCGTTATACCCAGTAACGCACAGTGTGTTATTATATATTATACAGAGCGTTATACCCAGTAACGCACGGTGTGTGATTATATAATATGCACAGCATTATACCCAGTAACGCACGGTGTGTGATTATATAATATACAGAGCGTTATACCCAGTAACGCACCTTTTGTGATTAAATAATATACACAGCGTTATACCCAGTAACGCACGGTGTGTGATTATATAATATACACAGCGTTATACCCAGTAACGCTCGGTGTTTGATTATATAATTTAAACATCATTATACCCTGTAACGAAAGTTGTGTGTTTATATAATATACACAGCGTTATACCCCTTAATGCACGGTTGTGATTATACTATATACACAGCGCTATACCCCGTAACGCACGGTGTGTGATTATATAATATACACAGCGTTATACCCAGTAACGCACGGTGTGTTATTATATAATATACACAGCGTTATACCCAGTAATGCACGGTGTGTGATTATATAACATACACAGCATAATACCCAGTAACGCACGGTGTGTGATTATATAATGTACAAGCGTAATACCCAGTAACGCACGGTGTGTGATTATTGAATATACACAGCGTTATACCCAGTAATGCACGATGTGTGATTATATAATATACACAGCGTTATCCCAGTTATGCGCGGTGTGTGATTATATAATATACACAGCGTTATACCCAATAACGCACGGTGTGTTATTATATAATATACACAGCGTTATACCCAGTAATGCACGGTTTGTTATTATATAATATACACAGCATTATACCAAGTAACGCACGTTGTTTGATTATATAATATACACAGCGTTATCCCAGTTATGCACGGTGTGTGATTATATAATATACACAGCGTTAAACCCAGTCATGCACGGTGTGTGATTATGTAATATACACAGCGTTATGCCCAGTAACGCACGGTGTGTGATTATGTAATATATACAGCGTTATACCCAGTAACGCACGGTGTGCGATTATCTAATATACACAGCGTTATACCCAGTAACGCAAGGTGTGTGATTATGTAATATACACAGCGTTATACCCAGTAACGCTCGGTGCTTGATAATATAATTTAAACATCATTATACCCTGTAACGAAAGTTGTGTGTTGATATAATATACACAGCGTTATACCCCTTAATGCACGGTTGTGATTATACTATATACACAGCGCTATACCCTGTAACGCACGGTGTGTGATTATATAATATACACAGCGTTATACCCAGTAACGCACGGTGTGTGATTATATAATATACACAGCGTTATACCCAGTAACGCACGGTGTGTGATTATATAATATAGACAGCGTTATACCCAGTAACGAACGGTGTGTGATTATATAATATACACAGCGTTATACCCAGTAACGCACGGTGTGTGATTATATAATATACACAGCGTTAAACCCAGTCATGCACGGTGTGTGATTATGTAATATACACAGCGTTATACACAGTAACGCACGGTGTGTGATTATACTATATACACAGCGTTATACCCAGTAATGCACGGTGTGTGATTATATAATATACACAGCGTTATACATAGTAACGCACGGTGTGTGATTATATAATATACACAGCGTTATACACAGTAACGCGCGGTGTGTGAATATATAATATATACAGCGCTATACCCAGTAACGCACGGTGTGTGATTATATAATATACAAAGCGTTATACCCAGTAACGCACGGTGTGCGAATATATAATATACACAGCGTTGTACCCAGTAATGCACGGTGTGTGATTATGTAATATACACAGTGTTATACCCAGTAACGCACGGTGTGTGATTATGTAATATACACAGCGTTATACCCAGTAACGCACGGTGTGTGATTATATAATATACACAGCATTATACCCAGTGACGCAGGGTGTGTGATTATATAATATACGCAGCGTTATACCCAGTAATGCACGGTGTGTGATTATATAATATACACAGCGTTATACCCAGTAACGCACGGTGCGTGATTATATAATATATACAGCGTTATACCCAGTAACGCACGGTGTGTTAATATATAATATACACAGAGTTATACCCAGTAACACACGGTGTGTGATTATATAATATATACAGCGTTATACCCAGTAACGCACGGTGAGTGATTATATAATATACACAGCGTTATACCCAGTAATGCACGGTGTGTGATTATATAATATACACAGCGTTATACCCAGTAACGCTCGATGTGTGATTATATAACATACACAGCGTTATACCCAGTAACGCACGGCGTGTGATTATGTAATATACACAGCGTTATACCCAGTAACGCACGGTGTGGGATTATATAATATGCACAGCGTTATACCCAGTAACGCACAGTATGTAATTTTTTAATATACACAGCGTTATACCCAGTAACGCACGGTGTGTGATTATATAATATTCACAGCGTTATACCCAGTAACGCACGGTGTGTGATTATATAATATACACAGCGTTAGACCCAGTAACGCACGGTGTGTTATTATTTAATATACACCGCGTTATACCCAATAACGCACGGTGTGTTATTATATAATATACACCGCGTTATACCCAGTAACGCACGGTGTGTGATTATATAATATACACCGCGTTATACCCAGTAACGCACGGTGTGTTATTATATAATATACACCGCGTTATACCCAGTAACGCACGGTGTGTTATTAGATAATATACGCAGCATTATACCCAGTAACGCACGGTGTGTGATTATATAATATACACAGCGTTATACCCAGGAACGCACGGTGTGTGATTATATAATATACACAGCGTTATACCCAGTAACGCACGGTGTCTGATTATATAATATACACAGCGTTATTCCCAGTAACGCACGGTGTGTGATTATATAATATACACAGCGTTATACCCAGTAACGCACGGTGTGTGATTATATAATATACACAGCGTTATACCCAGTAACGCACGGTGTGTGATTATATAATATACACAGCGTTATACCGAGTAACGCACGTTGTGTTATTATATAATATACACAGCGTTATACCCAGTAACGCACAGTGTGTTATTATATATTATACAGAGCGTTATACCCAGTAACGCACGGTGTGTGATTATATAATATGCACAGCATTATACCCAGTAACGCACGGTGTGTGATTATATAATATACACAGCGTTATACCCAGTAACGCACCTTTTGTGATTAAATAATATACACAGCGTTATACCCAGTAACGCACGGTGTGTGATTATATAATATACACAGCGTTTTACCCAGTAACGCTCGGTGTTTGATTATATAATTTAAACATCATTATACCCTGTAACGAAAGTTGTGTGTTTATATAATATACACAGCGTTATACCCCTTAATGCACGGTTGTGATTATACTATATACACAGCGCTATACCCCGTATCGCACGGTGTGTGATTATATAATATACACAGCGTTATACCCAGTAACGCACGGTGTGTTATTATATAATATACACAGCGTTATACCCAGTAATGCACGGTGTGTGATTATATAACATACACAGCATAATACCCAGTAACGCACGGTGTGTGATTATATAATGTACAAGCGTAATACCCAGTAACGCACGGTGTGTGATTATTGAATATACACAGCGTTATACCCAGTAATGCACGATGTGTGATTATATAATATACACAGCGTTATCCCAGTTATGCACGGTGTGTGATTATATAATATACGCAGCGTTATACCCAATAACGCACGGCGTGTTGTTATATAATATACACAGCGTTATACCCAGTAATGCACGGTTTGTTATTATATAATATACACAGCATTATACCAAGTAACGCACGTTGTTTGATTATATAATATACACAGCGTTATCCCAGTTATGCACGGTGTGTGATTATATAATATACACAGTGTTATACCCAGTAACGCACGGTGTGTGATTATATAATATGCACAGCATTATACCCAGTAACGCACGGTGTGTGATTATATAATATACACAGCGTTATACCCAGTAACGCACCTTTTGTGATTAAATAATATACACAGCGTTATACCCAGTAACGCACGGTGTGTGATTATATAATATACACAGCGTTATACCCAGTAACGCACGGTGTGTGATTATATAATATACACAGCGTTATACCCAGTAACGCACGGTGTGTGATTATATAATATACACAGCGTTATACCCAGTAATGCAAAGTGTGTGATTATATATTATACACAGCGTTATACCCAGTTACGCACGGAGTGTGATTATATAATATACACAGGGTTATACCCAGTAATGCGCGGTGTGTGATTATATAATATACACAGCGTTATACCCAGTAACGCACGATGTTTTATTATATAATATACACAGCGTTATACCCGGTAACGCATGGTGTGTGATTATATAATATACACTGCGTTACACCCGGTAACGCACGGTGTGTGATTATATAATATACACAGCGTTTTACCCAGTAATGCACGGTGTGTGATTATATAATATACACAGCGTTATACCCAGTAACGCATGGTGTGTGATTATATAATATGCACAGCGTTATACCCAGTAACGCACGGGGTGTGATTATATAATATACACAGCGTTATACCCAGTAACGCACGGTGTGATTATATAATATACACAGCGTTATACCCAGTAACGCACAGTGTGTGATTATATAATATACACAGCGTTATACCCTGTAATGCACGGTGTGTGATTCTATAATATATACAGCGTTATACGCAGTAACGCACGGTGTATTATTATATAATATACACAGCGTAATTTCCCAGTAACGCACGGTTTGTGATTATATAATATACACAGCGTTTTACCCACTATCGCAGGGTGTGTGATTATATAATATACACAGCGTTATACCCAGTAACGCACGGTGTGTTATTATATAATATACACAGCGTTATACCCAGTAACGCACGGTGTGTGATTACATAATATACACAGCGTTATACCCAGTAATGCATGTTGTGTGATTATATAATATATGCAGCGTTATAAAGAGTTACGCACGGTGTGTGATTATATAATATACACAGCGCTATACCCAGTAACGCATGGTGTGTGATTATATAATATACAAAGCGTTATAACCAGTTACGCGCGGTGTTATTATATAATATACACAGCGTCATACCCAGTAACGCACGGTGTACGAATATATAATATACATGGCGTTATACCCAGTGACGCGCAATGTTTTATTATATAATATATACAGCGTTATACCCAGTAACGCACGGTGTGTGATTATATAATATACACAGCATTATACCCAGTAACGCACAGTGTGTTATTATATAATATACACAGCGTTATACCCAGTAACGCACGGTGTCTTATTATTAAATATACACAGCGTTACACCCAGTAACGCACGGTGTGTGATTATATAATATACACAGCGTTATACACAGTAACGCACGGTGTGTTACTATAAAATATACACAGCGTTATATCCAGTAACGCACGGTGTGTGATTATAAAATATACACAGCATAATACCCGGTAACGCAAGGTGTGTGATTATATAATATGCACAGCGTTATACCCGGTAACGCACGGTGTGTGATTATATAATATACACAGCGTTATACCCAGTAACGCACGGTGTGTGATTATATAATATGCACAGCATTATACCCAGTAACGCACGGTGTGTGATTATATAATATACACAGCGTTATACCCAGTAACGCACCTTTTGTGATTAAATAATATACACAGCGTTATACCCAGTAACGCACGGTGTGTGATTATATAATATACACACCGTTATACCCAGTAACGCACGGTGTGTGATTATTTAATATACACAGCGTTATACCCAGTAACGCACGGTGTGTGATTATATAATATACAAAGCGTTATACTCAGTAATGCAAAGTGTGTGATTATATATTATACACAGCGTTATACCCAGTTACGCACGATGTGTGATTATATAATATACACAGGGTTATACCCAGTAACGCGCGGTGTGTGATTATATAATATACACAGCGTTATACCCAGTAACGCACGATGTTTTATTATATAATATACACAGCGTTATACCCGGTAACGCATGGTGTGTGATTATATAATATACACAGCGTTACACCCGGTAACGCACGGTGTGTGATTATATAATGTACACAGCGTTATACCCAGCAACGCACGGCGTGTGATTATATAACATACACAGCGTTATACCCAGTAACGCACGGCGTGTGATTATGTAATATACACAGCGTTATACCCAGTAACGCACGGTGTGGGATTATATAATATACACAGCGTTATACCAAGTAACGCATTGTGTTTGATTACATAATATACACATCATTATACCCTGTAACGCAAGTTGTTTGATTATATAATATACACAGCGTTATACCCAGTAACGCACCTTTTGTGATTAAATAATATACACAGCGTTATACCCAGTAACGCACGGTGTGTGATTATATAATATACACACCGTTATACCCAGTAACGCACGGTGTGTGATTATATAATATACACAGCGTTATACCCAGTAACGCACGGTGTGTGATTATATAATATACACAGCGTTATACCCAGTAATGCAAAGTGTGTGATTATATATTATACACAGCGTTATACCCAGTTACGCACGGAGTGTGATTATATAATATACACAGGGTTATACCCAGTAACGCGCGGTGTGTGATTATATAATATACACAGCGTTATACCCAGTAACGCACGATGTTTTATTATATAATATACACAGCGTTATACCCGGTAACGCATGGTGTGTGATTATATAATATACACAGCGTTACACCCGGTAACGCACGGTGTGTGATTATATAATGTACACAGCGTTATACCCAGCAACGCACGGCGTGTGATTATATAACATACACAGCGTTATACCCAGTAACGCACGGCGTGTGATTATGTAATATACACAGCGTTATACCCAGTAACGCACGGTGTGGGATTATATAATATACACAGCGTTATACCAAGTAATGCATTGTGTTTGATTACATAATATACACATCATTATACCCTGTAACGCAAGTTGTTTGATTATATAATATACACAGCGTTATACCCCGTAATGCACGGTTGTGATTATACTATATACACAGCGTTATACCCGGTAACGCACGGTGTGTGATTATATAATAGACACAGCGTTATACTCAGTTACGCACGGTGTGTTATTATATAATATACACAGCGTTTTACCGAGTAACGCACGGTGTGTGATTATATAATATACACAGCGTTATACACAGTAACGCACGGTGTGTGATTATATAATATACAGTGTGGTATACCCAGTAACGCACGGTGTGTGATTATAAAATATACACAGCGTTATACCCAGTAACGCACGGTGTGTGATTATATACTATACACAGCGTTAAACCCAGTAACGCACGGTGTGTGATTATATAATATACACAGCGTTATACCCAGTAACGCACGGTGTGTGATT
The DNA here is from genome assembly GCF_964194155.1 of Cetorhinus maximus. Lineage (NCBI taxonomy): Eukaryota > Metazoa > Chordata > Chondrichthyes > Lamniformes > Cetorhinidae > Cetorhinus > Cetorhinus maximus. The sequence continues at coordinate 49,445 of NW_027597613.1, forward strand.
TTATAATATACACAGCATTATACCCAGTGATGCTCGGTGTGTGATTATATAATATACACAGCGTTATACCCAGTAACGCACGGTGTGTGATTATATAATATGCACAGCGTTATACCCAGTAACGCACAGTATGTAATTTTTTAATATACACAGCGTTATACCCAGTAACGCACGGTGTGTGATTATATAATATTCACAGCGTTATACCCAGTAACGCACGGTGTGTGATTATATAATATACACAGCGTTAGACCCAGTAACGCACGGTGTGTTATTATTTAATATACACCGCGTTATACCCAGTAACGCACGGTGTGTTATTATATAATATACACCGCGTTATACCCAGTAACGCACGGTGTGTGATTATATAATATACACCGCGTTATACCCAGTAACGCACGGTGTGTTATTATATAATATACACCGCGTTATACCCAGTAACGCACGGTGTGTTATTATATAATATACACAGCGTTATACCCAGTAACGCACGGTGTGTGATTATATAATATACACAGCGTTATACCCAGTAACGCACGGTGTCTGATTATATAATATACACAGCGTTATACCCATTAACGCACGGTGTCTGATTATATAATATACACAGCGTTATTCCCAGTAACGCACGGTGTGTGATTATATAATATACACAGCGTTATACCCAGTAACGCACGGTTTGTGATGATATAATATACACAGCGTTATACCCAGTAACGCACGGTGTGTGATTATATAATATACACAGCGTTATACCCAGTAACGCACGTTGTGTTATTATATAATATACACAGCGTTATACCCAGTAACGCACAGTGTGTTATTATATATTATACAGAGCGTTATACCCAGTAACGCACGTTGTGTGATTATATAATATGCACAGCATTATACCCAGTAACGCACGGTGTGTGATTATATAATATACACAGCGTTATACCCAGTAACGCACCTTTTGTGATTAAATAATATACACAGCGTTATACCCAGTAACGCACGGTGTGTGATTATATAATATATGCAGCGTTATACCCAGTAACGCACGGTGTGTTATTATATAATATACACAGCGTTATACCCAGTAACGCACGGTGTGTGATTACATAATATACACAGCGTTATACCCAGTAATGCATGGTGTGTGATTATATAATATATGCAGCGTTATAAAGAGTTACGCACGGTGTGTGATTATATAATATACACAGCGTTATACCCAGTAACGCATGGTGTGTGATTATATAATATAAAAGCGTTATAACCAGTTACGCGCGGTGTTATAATATAATATACACAGCGTCATACCCAGTAACGCACGGTGTACGAATAAATAATATACATGGCGTTATACCCAGTAACGCGCAATGTGTTATTATATAATATATACAGCGTTATACCCAGTAACGCACGGTGTGTGATTATATAATATACACAGCATTATACCCAGTAACGCACAGTGTGTTATAATATAATATACACAGCGTTATACCCAGTAACGCACGGTGTCTTATTATTAAATATACACAGCGTTTTACCCAGTAACGCACGGTGTGTGATTATATAATATACACAGCGTTATACACAGTAACGCACGGTGTGTTACTATAAAATATACACAGCGTTATATCCAGTAACGCACGGTGTGTGATTATAAAATATACACAGCATAATACCCGGTAACGCAAGGTGTGTGATTATATAATATGCACAGCGTTATACCCGGTAACGCATGGTGTGGGATTATATAATATACACAGCGTTATACCCAGTAACGCACGGTGTGTGATTATATAAATACACAGCGTTATACCCAGTAACGCACGGTGTGTTATTATATAATATACACAGCGTTATACCCAGTAACGCACGGTGTGTGATTATATAATATACAAAGCGTTATACCCAGTAACGCACGGTGTGTGATTATATAATATACACAGCGTTTTACCCATTAACGCACGGTGTCTGATTATATAATATACACAGCGTTATTCCCAGTAACGCACGGTGTGTGATTATATAATATACACAGCGTTATACCCAGTAACGCACGGTGTGTGATTATATAATATACACAGCGTTATACCCAGTAATGCACGGTGTGTGATTATATAATATACACAGCGTTATACCCAGTAACGCACGTTGTGTTATTATATAATATACACAGCGTTATACCCAGTAACGCACAGTGTGTTATTATATATTATACAGAGCGTTATACCCAGTAACGCACGGTGTGTGATTATATAATATGCACAGCATTATACCCAGTAACGCACGGTGTGTGATTATATAATATACACAGCGTTATACCCAGTAACGCACCTTTTGTGATTAAATAATATACACAGCGTTATACCCAGTAACGCACGGAGTGTGATTATATAATATACACACCGTTATACCCAGTAACGCACGGTGTGTGATTATATAATATACACAGCGTTATACCCAGTAACGCACGGTGTGTGATTATATAATATACACAGCGTTATAACCAGTAATGCAAAGTGTGTGATTATATATTATACACAGCGTTATACCCAGTTACGCACGGAGTGTGATTATATAATATACACAGGGTTATACCCAGTAACGCGCGGTGTGTGATTATATAATATACACAGCGTTATACCCAGTAACGCACGATGTTTTATTATATAATATACACAGCGTTATACCCGGTTACGCATGGTGTGTGATTATATAATATACACTGCGTTACACCCGGTAACGCACGGTGTGTGATTATATAATATACACAGCGTTTTACCCAGTAACGCACGGTGTGTGATTATATAATATACACAGCGTTATACCCAGTAACGCATGGTGTGTGATTATATAATATGCACAGCGTTATACCCAGTAACGCACGGGGTGTGATTATATAATATACACAGCGTTATACCCAGTAACGCACGGTGTGATTATATAATATACACAGCGTTATACCCAGTAACGCACAGTGTGTGATTATATAATATACACAGCGTTATACCCTGTAATGCACGGTGTGTGATTCTATAATATATACAGCGTTATACGCAGTAACGCACGGTGTATTGTTATATAATATACACAGCGTAATTTCCCAGTAACGCACGGTTTGTGATTATATATTATACACAGCGTTATACCCACTATCGCAGGGTGTGTGATTATATAATATACACAGCTTTATACCCAGTAACGCACGGTGTGTTATTATATAATATACACAGCGTTATACCCAGTAACGCACGGTGTGTGATTACATAATATACACAGCGTTATACCCAGTAATGCATGGTGTGTGATTATATAATATATGCAGCGTTATAAAGAGTTACGCACGGTGTGTGATTATATAATATACACAGCGTTATACCCAGTAACGCATGGTGTGTGATTATATAATATACAAAGCGTTATAACCAGTTACGCGCAGTGTTATAATATAATATACACAGCGTCATACCCAGTAACGCACGGAGTACGAATAAATAATATACATGGCGTTATACCCAGTAACGCGCAATGTGTTATTGTATAATATATACAGCGTTATACCCAGTAACGAACGGTGTGTGATTATATAATATACACAGCATTATACCCAGTAACGCACAGTGTGTTATTATATAATATACACAGCGTTATACCCAGTAACGCACGGTGTCTTATTATTAAATATACACAGCGTTATACCCAGTAACGCACGGTGTGTGATTATATAATATACACAGCGTTATACACAGTAACGCACGGTGTGTTACTATAAAATATACACAGCGTTATATCCAGTAACGCACGGTGTGTGATTATAAAATATACACAGCATAATACCCGGTAACGCAAGGTGTGTGATTATATAATATGCACAGCGTTATACCCGGTAACGCATGGTGTGGGATTATATAATATACACAGCGTTATACCCAGTAACGCACGGTGTGTGATTATATAAATACACAGCGTTATACCCAGTAACGCACGGTGTGTGATTATATAATATACTCAGCGTTATACCCAGTAACGCACGGTGTGTGATTATTTAATATACAAAGCGTTATACCCAGTAATGCACGGTGTGTGATTATATAATATACACAGTGTTATACCCAGTAACGCACGGTGTGTGATTATATAATACACAACGCGTTATTCCCAGTAATGCACGGTGTGTGATTATATAATATACACAGCGTTATACCCAGTAACGCACGGTGTGTGAATATATAATATACACTGCGTTATACCCAGTAATGCAGGATGTGTGATTATATAATAAACACAGCGTAATACCCAGTAACGCACGGTGTGTGATTATATAATATACACCGCGTTATACCCAGTAACGCACGGTGTGTTATTATATAATATACACCGTGTTATACCCAGTAACGCACGGTGTGTTATTATATAATATACACAGCGTTATACCCAGTAACGCACGGTGTGTGATTATATAATATACACAGCGTTATACCCAGTAACGCACGGTGTCTGATTATATAATATACACAGCGTTATACCCAGTAACGCACGGTGTGTGATTATATAATATACACAGCGTTATACCCAGTAACGCACGGTGTGTGATTATATAATATACACAGCGTTATACCCAGTAACGCACGGTGTCTGATTATATAATATACACAGCGTTATTCCCAGTAACGCACGGTGTGTGATTATATAATATACACAGCGTTATACCCAGTAACGCACGGTGTGTGATTATATAATATACACAGCATTATACCCAGTAACGCACGGTGTGTGATTATATAATATACACAGCGTTATACCCAGTAACGCACGTTGTGTTATTATATAATATACACAGCGTTATACCCAGTAACGCACAGTGTGTTATTATATATTATACAGAGCGTTATACCCAGTAATGCATGTTGTGTGATTATATAATATATGCAGCGTTATAAAGAGTTACGCACGGTGTGTGATTATATAATATACACAGCGCTATACCCAGTAACGCATGGTGTGTGATTATATAATATACAAAGCGTTATAACCAGTTACGCGCGGTGTTATTATATAATATACACAGCGTCATACCCAGTAACGCACGGTGTACGAATATATAATATACATGGCGTTATACCCAGTGACGCGCAATGTTTTATTATATAATATATACAGCGTTATACCCAGTAACGCACGGTGTGTGATTATATAATATACACAGCATTATACCCAGTAACGCACAGTGTGTTATTATATAATATACACAGCGTTATACCCAGTAACGCACGGTGTCTTATTATTAAATATACACAGCGTTACACCCAGTAACGCACGGTGTGTGATTATATAATATACACAGCGTTATACACAGAAACGCACGGTGTGTTACTATAAAATATACACAGCGTTATATCCAGTAACGCACGGTGTGTGATTATAAAATATACACAGCATAATACCCGGTAACGCAAGGTGTGTGATTATATAATATGCACAGCGTTATACCCGGTAACGCACGGTGTGTGATTATATAATATACACAGCGTTATACCCAGTAACGCACGGTGTGTGATTATATAATATGCACAGCATTATACCCAGTAACGCACGGTGTGTGATTATATAATATACACAGCGTTATACCCAGTAACGCAGCTTTTGTGATTAAATAATATACACAGCGTTATACCCAGTAACGCACGGTGTGTGATTATATAATATACACACCGTTATACCCAGTAACGCACGGTGTGTGATTATTTAATATACACAGCGTTATACCCAGTAACGCACGGTGTGTGATTATATAATATACAAAGCGTTATACTCAGTAATGCAAAGTGTGTGATTATATATTATACACAGCGTTATACCCAGTTACGCACGATGTGTGATTATATAATATACACAGGGTTATACCCAGTAACGCGCGGTGTGTGATTATATAATATACACAGCGTTATACCCAGTAACGCACGATGTTTTATTATATAATATACACAGCGTTATACCCGGTAACGCATGGTGTGTGATTATATAATATACACAGCGTTACACCCGGTAACGCACGGTGTGTGATTATATAATGTACACAGCGTTATACCCAGCAACGCACGGCGTGTGATTATATAACATACACAGCGTTATACCCAGTAACGCACGGCGTGTGATTATGTAATATACACAGCGTTATACCCAGTAACGCACGGTGTGGGATTATATAATATACACAGCGTTATACCAAGTAACGCATTGTGTTTGATTACATAATATACACATCATTATACCCTGTAACGCAAGTTGTTTGATTATATAATATACACAGCGTTATACCCAGTAACGCACCTTTTGTGATTAAATAATATACACAGCGTTATACCCAGTAACGCACGGTGTGTGATTATATAATATACACAGCGTTATACCCAGTAACGCACGGTGTGTGATTATATAATATACACAGCGTTATACCCAGTAACGCACGGTGTGTGATTATATAATATACACAGCGTTATACCCAGTAATGCAAAGTGTGTGATTATATATTATACACAGCGTTATACCCAGTTACGCACGGAGTGTGATTATATAATATACACAGGGTTATACCCAGTAACGCGCGGTGTGTGATTATATAATATACACAGCGTTATACCCAGTAACGCACGATGTTTTATTATATAATATACACAGCGTTATACCCGGTAACGCATGGTGTGTGATTATATAATATACACAGCGTTACACCCGGTAACGCACGGTGTGTGATTATATAATGTACACAGCGTTATACCCAGCAACGCACGGCGTGTGATTATATAACATACACAGCGTTATACCCAGTAACGCACGGCGTGTGATTATGTAATATACACAGCGTTATACCCAGTAACGCACGGTGTGGGATTATATAATATACACAGCGTTATACCAAGTAATGCATTGTGTTTGATTACATAATATACACATCATTATACCCTGTAACGCAAGTTGTTTGATTATATAATATACACAGCGTTATACCCCGTAATGCACGGTTGTGATTATACTATATACACAGCGTTATACCCGGTAACGCACGGTGTGTGATTATATAATAGACACAGCGTTATACTCAGTTACGCACGGTGTGTTATTATATAATATACACAGCGTTTTACCGAGTAACGCACGGTGTGTGATTATATAATATACACAGCGTTATACACAGTAACGCACGGTGTGTGATTATATAATATACAGTGTGGTATACCCAGTAACGCACGGTGTGTGATTATAAAATATACACAGCGTTATACCCAGTAACGCACGGTGTGTGATTATATACTATACACAGCGTTAAACCCAGTAACGCACGGTGTGTGATTATATAATATACACAGCGTTATACCCAGTAACGCACGGTGTGTGATTTTATAATATACACAGCATTATACCCAGTGATGCTCGGTGTGTGATTATATAATATACACAGCGTTATACCCAGTAACGCACGGTGTGTGATTATATAATATGCACAGCGTTATACCCAGTAACGCACAGTATGTAATTTTTTAATATACACAGCGTTATACCCAGTAACGCACGGTGTGTGATTATATAATATTCACAGCGTTATACCCAGTAACGCACGGTGTGTGATTATATAATATACACAGCGTTAGACCCAGTAACGCACGGTGTGTTATTATTTAATATACACCGCGTTATACCCAGTAACGCACGGTGTGTTATTATATAATATACACCGCGTTATACCCAGTAACGCACGGTGTGTGATTATATAATATACACCGCGTTATACCCAGTAACGCACGGTGTGTTATTATATAATATACACCGCGTTATACCCAGTAACGCACGGTGTGTTATTATATAATATACACAGCGTTATACCCAGTAACGCACGGTGTGTGATTATATAATATACACAGCGTTATACCCAGTAACGCACGGTGTCTGATTATATAATATACACAGCGTTATACCCATTAACGCACGGTGTCTGATTATATAATATACACAGCGTTATTCCCAGTAACGCACGGTGTGTGATTATATAATATACACAGCGTTATACCCAGTAACGCACGGTTTGTGATGATATAATATACACAGCGTTATACCCAGTAACGCACGGTGTGTGATTATATAATATACACAGCGTTATACCCAGTAACGCACGTTGTGTTATTATATAATATACACAGCGTTATACCCAGTAACGCACAGTGTGTTATTATATATTATACAGAGCGTTATACCCAGTAACGCACGTTGTGTGATTATATAATATGCACAGCATTATACCCAGTAACGCACGGTGTGTGATTATATAATATACACAGCGTTATACCCAGTAACGCACCTTTTGTGATTAAATAATATACACAGCGTTATACCCAGTAACGCACGGTGTGTGATTATATAATATATGCAGCGTTATACCCAGTAACGCACGGTGTGTTATTATATAATATACACAGCGTTATACCCAGTAACGCACGGTGTGTGATTACATAATATACACAGCGTTATACCCAGTAATGCATGGTGTGTGATTATATAATATATGCAGCGTTATAAAGAGTTACGCACGGTGTGTGATTATATAATATACACAGCGTTATACCCAGTAACGCATGGTGTGTGATTATATAATATAAAAGCGTTATAACCAGTTACGCGCGGTGTTATAATATAATATACACAGCGTCATACCCAGTAACGCACGGTGTACGAATAAATAATATACATGGCGTTATACCCAGTAACGCGCAATGTGTTATTATATAATATATACAGCGTTATACCCAGTAACGCACGGTGTGTGATTATATAATATACACAGCATTATACCCAGTAACGCACAGTGTGTTATAATATAATATACACAGCGTTATACCCAGTAACGCACGGTGTCTTATTATTAAATATACACAGCGTTTTACCCAGTAACGCACGGTGTGTGATTATATAATATACACAGCGTTATACACAGTAACGCACGGTGTGTTACTATAAAATATACACAGCGTTATATCCAGTAACGCACGGTGTGTGATTATAAAATATACACAGCATAATACCCGGTAACGCAAGGTGTGTGATTATATAATATGCACAGCGTTATACCCGGTAACGCATGGTGTGGGATTATATAATATACACAGCGTTATACCCAGTAACGCACGGTGTGTGATTATATAAATACACAGCGTTATACCCAGTAACGCACGGTGTGTTATTATATAATATACACAGCGTTATACCCAGTAACGCACGGTGTGTGATTATATAATATACACAGCGTTATACCCAGTAACGCACGGTGTGTGATTATATAATATACACAGCGTTTTACCCATTAACGCACGGTGTCTGATTATATAATATACACAGCGTTATTCCCAGTAACGCACGGTGTGTGATTATATAATATACACAGCGTTATACCCAGTAACGCACGGTGTGTGATTATATAATATACACAGCGTTATACCCAGTAATGCACGGTGTGTGATTATATAATATACACAGCGTTATACCCAGTAACGCACGTTGTGTTATTATATAATATACACAGCGTTATACCCAGTAACGCACAGTGTGTTATTATATATTATACAGAGCGTTATACCCAGTAACGCACGGTGTGTGATTATATAATATGCACAGCATTATACCCAGTAACGCACGGTGTGTGATTATATAATATACACAGCGTTATACCCAGTAACGCACCTTTTGTGATTAAATAATATACACAGCGTTATACCCAGTAACGCACGGAGTGTGATTATATAATATACACACCGTTATACCCAGTAACGCACGGTGTGTGATTATATAATATACACAGCGTTATACCCAGTAACGCACGGTGTGTGATTATATAATATACACAGCGTTATAACCAGTAATGCAAAGTGTGTGATTATATATTATACACAGCGTTATACCCAGTTACGCACGGAGTGTGATTATATAATATACACAGGGTTATACCCAGTAACGCGCGGTGTGTGATTATATAATATACACAGCGTTATACCCAGTAACGCACGATGTTTTATTATATAATATACACAGCGTTATACCCGGTTACGCATGGTGTGTGATTATATAATATACACTGCGTTACACCCGGTAACGCACGGTGTGTGATTATATAATATACACAGCGTTTTACCCAGTAACGCACGGTGTGTGATTATATAATATACACAGCGTTATACCCAGTAACGCATGGTGTGTGATTATATAATATGCACAGCGTTATACCCAGTAACGCACGGGGTGTGATTATATAATATACACAGCGTTATACCCAGTAACGCACGGTGTGATTATATAATATACACAGCGTTATACCCAGTAACGCACAGTGTGTGATTATATAATATACACAGCGTTATACCCTGTAATGCACGGTGTGTGATTCTATAATATATACAGCGTTATACGCAGTAACGCACGGTGTATTGTTATATAATATACACAGCGTAATTTCCCAGTAACGCACGGTTTGTGATTATATATTATACACAGCGTTATACCCACTATCGCAGGGTGTGTGATTATATAATATACACAGCTTTATACCCAGTAACGCACGGTGTGTTATTATATAATATACACAGCGTTATACCCAGTAACGCACGGTGTGTGATTACATAATATACACAGCGTTATACCCAGTAATGCATGGTGTGTGATTATATAATATATGCAGCGTTATAAAGAGTTACGCACGGTGTGTGATTATATAATATACACAGCGTTATACCCAGTAACGCATGGTGTGTGATTATATAATATACAAAGCGTTATAACCAGTTACGCGCGGTGTTATTATATAATATACACAGCGTCATACCCAGTAACGCACGGAGTACGAATAAATAATATACATGGCGTTATACCCAGTAACGCGCAATGTGTTATTGTATAATATATACAGCGTTATACCCAGTAACGAACGGTGTGTGATTATATAATATACACAGCATTATACCCAGTAACGCACAGTGTGTTATTATATAATATACACAGCGTTATACCCAGTAACGCACGGTGTCTTATTATTAAATATACACAGCGTTATACCCAGTAACGCACGGTGTGTGATTATATAATATACACAGCGTTATACACAGTAACGCACGGTGTGTTACTATAAAATATACACAGCGTTATATCCAGTAACGCACGGTGTGTGATTATAAAATATACACAGCATAATACCCGGTAACGCAAGGTGTGTGATTATATAATATGCACAGCGTTATACCCGGTAACGCATGGTGTGGGATTATATAATATACACAGCGTTATACCCAGTAACGCACGGTGTGTGATTATATAAATACACAGCGTTATACCCAGTAACGCACGGTGTGTGATTATATAATATACTCAGCGTTATACCCAGTAACGCACGGTGTGTGATTATTTAATATACAAAGCGTTATACCCAGTAATGCACGGTGTGTGATTATATAATATACACAGTGTTATACCCAGTAACGCACGGTGTGTGATTATATAATACACAACGCGTTATTCCCAGTAATGCACGGTGTGTGATTATATAATATACACAGCGTTATACCCAGTAACGCACGGTGTGTGAATATATAATATACACTGCGTTATACCCAGTAATGCAGGATGTGTGATTATATAATAAACACAGCGTAATACCCAGTAACGCACGGTGTGTGATTATATAATATACACCGCGTTATACCCAGTAACGCACGGTGTGTTATTATATAATATACACCGTGTTATACCCAGTAACGCACGGTGTGTTATTATATAATATACACAGCGTTATACCCAGTAACGCACGGTGTGTGATTATATAATATACACAGCGTTATACCCAGTAACGCACGGTGTCTGATTATATAATATACACAGCGTTATACCCAGTAACGCACGGTGTGTGATTATATAATATACACAGCGTTATACCCAGTAACGCACGGTGTGTGATTATATAATATACACAGCGTTATACCCAGTAACGCACGGTGTCTGATTATATAATATACACAGCGTTATTCCCAGTAACGCACGGTGTGTGATTATATAATATACACAGCGTTATACCCAGTAACGCACGGTGTGTGATTATATAATATACACAGCATTATACCCAGTAACGCACGGTGTGTGATTATATAATATACACAGCGTTATACCCAGTAACGCACGTTGTGTTATTATATAATATACACAGCGTTATACCCAGTAACGCACAGTGTGTTATTATATATTATACAGAGCGTTATACCCAGTAACGCACGGTGTGTGATTATATAATATGCACAGCATTATACCCAGTAACGCACGGTGTGTGATTATATAATATACACAGCGTTATACCCAGTAACGCACCTTTTGTGATTAAATAATATACACAGCGTTATACCCAGTAACGCACGGTGTGTGATTATATAATATACACACCGTTATACCCAGTAACGCACGGTGTGTGATTATATAATATACACAGCGTTATACCCAGTAACGCACGGTGTGTGATTATATAATATACACAGCGTTATACCCAGTAATGCAAAGTGTGTGATTATATATTCTACACAGCGTTATACCCAGTTACGCACGGAGTGTGATTATATAATATACACAGGGTTATACCCAGTAACGCGCGGTGTGTGATTATATAATATACACAGCGTTATACCCAGTAACGCACGATGTTTTATTATATAATATACACAGCGTTATACCCGGTAACGCATGGTGTGTGATTATATAATATACACTGCGTTACACCCGGTAATGCACGGTGTGTGATTATATAATATACACAGCGTTTTACCCAGTAACGCACGGTGTGTGATTATATAATATACACAGCGTTATACCCAGTAACGCATGGTGTGTGATTATATAATATGCACAGCGTTATACCCAGTAACGCACGGGGTGTGATTATATAATATACACAGCGTTATACCCAGTAACGCACGGTGTGATTATATAATATACACAGCGTTATACCCAGTAACGCACAGTGTGTGATTATATAATATACACAGCGTTATACCCTGTAATGCACGGTGTGAGATTCTATAATATATACAGCGTTATACGCAGTAACGCACGGTGTATTGTTATATAATATACACAGCGTAATTTCCCAGTAACGCACGGTTTGTGATTATATAATATACACAGCGTTATACCCACTATCGCAGGGTGTGTGATTATATAATATACACAGCGTTATACCCAGTAACGCACGGTGTGTTATTATATAATATACACAGTGTTATACCCAGTAACGCACGGTGTGTGAATATATAATATACACTGCGTTATACCCAGTAATGCAGGATGTGTGATTATGTAATAAACACAGCGTAATACCCAGTAACGCACGGTGTGTGATTATATAATATACACCGCGTTATACCCAGTAACGCACGGTGTGTTATTATATAATATACACCGTGTTATACCCAGTAACGCACGGTGTGTTATTATATAATATACACAGCGTTATACCCAGTAACGCACGGTGTGTGATTATATAATATACACAGCGTTATACCCAGTAACGCACGGTGTGTGATTATATAATATACACCGCGTTATACCCAGTAACGCACGGTGTGTTATTATATAATATACACCGATTTATACCCAGTAACGCACGGTGTGTTATTATATAATATACACAGCGTTATACCCAGTAACGCACGGTTTGTGATTATATAATATACACAGCGTTATACCCAGTAACGCACGGTGTGTGATTATATAATATACACAGCGTTATACCCAGTAACGCACGGTGTGTGATTATATAATATACACAGCGTTATACCCAGTAACGCACGGTGTGTGATTATATAATATACACAGCGTAATACCCAGTAACGCACGGTGTCTGATTATATAATATACACAGCGTTATTCCCAGTAACGCACAGTGTGTGATTATATAATATACACAGCGTTATACCCAGTAACGCACGGTGTGTGATTATATAATATACACAGCATTATACCCAGTAACGCACGGTGTGTGATTATATAATATACACACCGTTATACCCAGTAACGCACGTTGTGTTATTATATAATATACACAGCGTTATACCCAGTAACGCACAGTGTGTTATTATATATTATACAGAGCGTTATACCCAGTAACGCACGGTGTGTGATTATATAATATGCACAGCATTATACCCAGTAACGCACGGTGTGTGATTATATAATATACACAGCGTTATACCCAGTAACGCACCTTTTGTGATTAAATAATATACACGGCGTTATACCCAGTAACGCACGGTGTGTGATTATATAATATACACACCGTTATACCCAGTAACGCACGGTGTGTGATTATATAATATACACAGCGTTATACCCAGTAACGCACGGTGTGTGATTATATAATATACACAGCGTTATACCCAGTAATGCAAAGTGTGTGATTATATATTCTACACAGCGTTATACCCAGTTACGCACGGAGTGTGATTATATAATATACACAGGGTTATACCCAGTAACGCGCGGTGTGTGATTATATAATATACACAGCGTTATACCCAGTAACGCACGATGTTTTATTATATAATATACACAGCGTTATACCCGGTAACGCATGGTGTGTGATTATATAATATACACTGCGTTACACCCGGTAACGCACGGTGTGTGATTATATAATATACACAGCGTTTTACCCAGTAACGCACGGTGTGTGATTATATAATATACACAGCGTTATACCCAGTAACGCATGGTGTGTGATTATATAATATGCACAGTGTTATACCCAGTAACGCACCGGGTGTGATTATATAATATACACAGCGTTATACCCAGTAACGCACGGTGTGATTATATAATATACACAGCGTTATACCCAGTAACGCACAGTGTGTGATTATATAATATACACAGCGTTATACCCTGTAATGCACGGTGTGTGATTCTATAATATATACAGCGTTATACGCAGTAACGCACGGTGTATTGTTATATAATATACACAGCGTAATTTCCCAGTAACGCACGGTTTGTGATTATATAATATACACAGCGTTATACCCACTATCGCAGGGTGTGTGATTATATAATATACACAGCGTTATACCCAGTAACGCACGGTGTGTTATTATATAATGTACACAGTGTTATACCCAGTAACGCACGGTGTGTGATTACAGAATATACACAGCGTTATACCCAGTAATGCATGGTGTGTGATTATATAATATATGCAGCGTTATAAAGAGTTACGCACGGTGTGTGATTATATAATATACACAGCGTTATACCCAGTAACGCATGGTGTGTGATTATATAATATACAAAGCGTTATAACCAGTTACGCGCGGTGTTATTATATAATATACACAGCGTCATACCCAGTAACGCACGGTGTACGAATATATAATATACATGGCGTTATACCCAGTAACGCGCAATGTGTTATTATATAATATATACAGCGTTATACCCAGTAACGCACGGTGTGTGATTATATAATATACACAGCATTATACCCAGTAACGCACAGTGTGTTATTATATAATATACACAGCGTTATACCCAGTAACGCACGGTGTCTTATTATTAAATATACACAGCGTTATACCCAGTAACGCACGGTGTGTGATTATATAATATACACAGCGTTATACACAGTAACGCACGGTGTGTTACTATAAAATATACACAGCGTTATATCCAGTAACGCACGGTGTGTGATTATAAAATATACACAGCATAATACCCGGTAACGCAAGGTGTGTGATTATATAATATGCACAGCGTTATACCCGGTAACGCACGGTGTGGGATTATATAATATACACAGCGTTATACCCAGTAACGCACGGTGTGTGATTATATAAATACACAGCGTTATACCCAGTAACGCACGGTGTGTGATTATATAATATACTCAGCGTTATACCCAGTAACGCACGGTGTGTGATTATTTAATATACAAAGCGTTATACCCAGTAATGCACGGTGTGTGATTATATAATATACACAGCGTTATACCCAGTAACGCACGGTGTGTGATTATATAATACACAACGCGTTATTCCCAGTAATGCACGGTGTGTGATTATATAATATACACAGCGTTATACCCAGTAACGCACGGTGTGTGAATATATAATATACACTGAGTTATACCCAGTAATGCAGGATGTGTGATTATATAATAAACACAGCGTTATACCCAGTAACGCACGGTGTGTGATTATATAATATACTCATCGTAATACCCAGTAACGCACGGTGTGTGATTATATAATATACACTGCGTTATATCCAGTAACGCACGGTGTGTTATTTTATAATATACACAGCGTTATACCCAGTTAAGCACGGTGTGAGATTGTATAATATACACAGCGTTATACCCAGTAACGCACGTTGTGCGATTATATAATATACACAGCGTTATACCCAGTAACGCATGGTGTGTCATTATATAATATACACAACGTTATACCCAGTAACGCACGGTGTGTGATTATATAATATACACAACGTTATACCCAGTAACGCACGGTGTGTGATTATATAATATATACAGCGTTATACACAGTAACACACGGTGTGTGATAATATAATATACACAGCGTCATACCCAGTAACGCACGGTGTGTGAATATAGAATATACAAAGCGTTATACCCGGTAAATCACTGTGTGAGATTGTATAATATACACAGCGTTATACCCAGTAACGCGCGGTGTATGATTACATAATATATAGAGCGTTATACCCAGTAACGCACGGTGTGTTATTATATAAAACACACAGTGCTATACCCAGTAACGCACGGGGTCTGATTATATAATATACACAGCGTTATACCCAGTAACGCACGGTGTGTGATTATATAATATACACAGCGTTATACACAGTAACGCACGGTGTGTGATTCTATAATATACACAGCGTTATACCCAGTAACGCACGGTGTGTGATTATATAATATGCAAAGCGTAATTCCCAGTAACGCACGGTGTGTGATTATATAATATACACAGCGTAATACCCAGTAACGCACGGTGTGTGTTGATATAATATACACAGCATTATAGCCAGTAACGCACGGTGTGTGATTATATAATATACACAGCATCATACCCAGAAACGCACGGTGTGTGATTATATATTATTCACAGCGTTATACCCAGTAACACGCGGTGTGTGATTATATAATATACACAGCGTTTTTCCCATTAACGCACGGTGTGTGATTAAATAATGTACACAGCGTTATATCCAGCAACGCACAGTGTGTGATTATATAATATACACAGCGTTATACCAAGAAACGCACGGTGTGTGATTATGTAATATACACTGCTTTATACCAAGTAACGCACGGTGTGTGATTATGTAATATACACAGCGTTATACCCAGTAACGCACGGTTTGTGATTATATAATATACACAGCGTTATACCCAGTAACGCAAGTTGTGTGATTCAATAATATATACAGCGTTATACCCAGTAACGCACGGTGTATTATTATATATTATACACAGCGTTATACCCAGTAACGCACGGTGTGTGATTATATAATATACACAGCGTTAGACCCAGTAACGCACGGTGTGTGATTATATAATATACACAGCGTTATACCCAGTGACGCACGGTGTGTGATTATATAATATACACAGCGTTATACCCAGTAACGCACGTTGTGTTATTATATAATATACACAGCGTTATACCCAGTAACGCACAGTGTGTGGTTGTATACTATACACAGCGTTATACCCTGTGACGCACGGTGTGTGATTATATAATATATACAGCATCATACCCAGTAACGCACGGTGTGTCATTATATAACATACACAGCGTTATACCCAGTAATGCACGGTGTGTGATTATATAATATACACAGCGTTATACCCAGTAACGGACGGTGTGTGATTATATAATATACAGCGTGGTATACCCAGTAACGCACGGTGTGTGATTATATAATATACACAGCGTAATACCCAGTTACGCACGGTATGTGATTATATACTATACACAGCGTTATACCCAGTAACGCACGGTGTGTGATTTTATAATATACACAGCGTTATACCCAGTTACGCACGGTGTGTGATTTTATAATATACACAGCGTTATACGCAGTAACGCACGGTGTGTGATTATATAATATGCACAGCGTTATACCCAGTAACGCACAGTATGTAATTATATAATACACACAGCGTTATAACCAGTAACCCACGTTGTGTGATTATATAATATTCACAGCGTTATACCCAGTAACGCACGGCGTGTGATTATATAATATACACAGCGTTAGACCCAGTAACGCACGTTGTGTTATTATATAATATACACCGCGTTATACCCAGTAACGCACGGTGTGTTATTATATAATATACACCGCGTTATACCCAGTAACGTAAGGTGTGTGATTATATAATATAAACCGCGTTATACCCAGTAACGCACGGTGTGTTATTTTATAATATACACCGCGTTATATCCAGTAACGCACGGTGTGTTATTATATAATACACACAGCGTTATACCCAGTACGCACGGTGTGTGATTATATAATATACACAGCGTTATACCCAGTACGCACGGTGAGTGATTACATAATATACACAGCGTTATACCCAGTAATGCACGGTGTGTGATTATATAATAAAAACAGAAATATACCCAGTAACGCACGGTTTGTTATTATGTAATATACACAGCGTTATACACAGAATAGCACGGTGTGAGATTGTATGATATACACAGCGTCATACCCAGTAACGCGCGGTGTATGATTACATAATATATAGAGCGTTATACCCAGTAACGCACTGCGCGTGATTATATAATATAGACAGTGCTATACCCAGTAACGCACGGTGTGTGATTATATAATATACACAGCGTTATACCCAGTAACGCACGGTGTGTGATTATATAATATACACAGCGTTATACCCAGTAACGCACGGTGTGTGATTATATAATATACACAGCGTTATACCCAGTAACGCACGGTGTGTGATTATATAACATGCACAGCGATATTCCCTGTAACGCACGGTGTTTGATTATATAATATACACAGCGTAATACCCAGTAACGCACGGTGTGTGATTATATAATATACACAGCGTTATACCCAGTAACGCACGGTGTGTTATTATATAATATACACAGCATCATACCCAGAAACGCATGGTGTGTGATTATATATTATTCACAGCGTTTTACCCGGTAACTCACAGTGTGTGATTATATAATATACGCAGCATTTTACCCAGTAACGCGCGGTGTGTGATTAAATATTATACACAGCGTTATACCCAGTAACGCACGGTGTGTTATTATATAATATACACAGCGTTATACCCAGTAACGCACGGTGTGTGATTATATAATATACACAGGGTTATACCCAGTAATGCACGGTGTGTGATTATATAATATACACAGCGTTATACCCAGTAATGCACGGTGTGTGATTATATAATATACACAGCGTTATACCCAGTAACGCACGGTGTGTGATTATATAATATATACAGCGTTATACCCAGTAACGCGCGGTGTGTGATTATATAATATACACAGCGTTTTACCCAGTAACGAGCGGTGTTTGATTATATAATATACATAGCGTTATACACAGTAACGCACGGTGTGTGATTATATAATATACACAGCGTTATCCCCAGTAACGCATGGTGTGCGATTATATAATATACACAGCGTTATAACCAGTAACGCGCTGTGTCTGATTATATAATATACACAGCGTTATACCCAGTAACGCACGGTGTGTGATTATATAATATACACAGCGATATACCGAGTAACACACGGTGTGTGATTATATAATATACACAGCGTAATACCCAGTAACGCACGGTGTGTGATTATACAATATACACAGCGTTATACCCAGTAACGCGCAGTGTGTGATTCTATAATATACACAGCGTTATACCCAGTAACGCACGGTGTGTGATTATGTAATATACACACCGTTATACCCAGTAACGCACAGTGTGTGATTATATAATATACACAGCGTTATACCCTGTAATGCACGGTGTGTGATTCTATAATATATACAGCGTTATACGCAGTAACGCACGGTGTATTGTTATATAATATACACAGCGTAATTTCCCAGTAACGCACGGTGTGTGATTATATAATATACACAGCGTTAGACCCAGTAACGCACGGTGTGTGATTATATAATATACACAGCGTTATACCCAGTGACGCACGGTGTGTGATTATATAATATACACAGCGTTATACCCAGTAACGCACGTTGTGTTATTATATAATATACACAGCGTTATACCCAGTAACGCACAGTGTGTGGTTGTATACTATACACAGCGTTATACCCTGTGACGCACGGTGTGTGATTATATAATATATACAGCATCATACCCAGTAACGCACGGTGTGTCATTATATAACATACACAGCGTTATACCCAGTAATGCACGGTGTGTGATTATATAATATACACAGCGTTATACCCAGTAACGCACGGTGTGTTATTATATATTATACACAACATTATACCCAGTAACGCACGGTGTGTGATTACATAATATACACAGCCTTATACCCAGTAATGCATGGTGTGTGATTATATAATATATGCAGCGTTATAAAGAGTTACGCACGGTGTGTGATTATATAATATACACAGCGTTATACCCAGTAACGCATGGTGTGTGATTATATAATATACAAAGCGTTATAACCAGTTACGCGCGGTGTTATTATATAATATACACAGCGTCATACCCAGTAACGCACGGTGTACGAATATATAATATACATGGCGTTATACCCAGTAACGCGCAATGTGTTATTATATAATATATACAGCGTTATACCCAGTAACGCACGGTGTGTGATTATATAATATACACAGCATTATACCCAGTAACGCACAGTGTGTTATTATATAATATACACAGCGTTATACCCAGTAACGCACGGTGTCTTATTATTAAATATACACAGCGTTATACCCAGTAACGCACGGTGTGTGATTATATAATATACACAGCGTTATACACAGTAACGCACGGTGTGTTACTATAAAATATACACAGCGTTATATCCAGTAACGCACGGTGTGTGATTATAAAATATACACAGCATAATACCCGGTAACGCAAGGTGTGTGATTATATAATATGCACAGCGTTATACCCGGTAACGCACGGTGTGGGATTATATAATATACACAGCGTTATACCCAGTAACGCACGGTGTGTGATTATATAAATACACAGCGTTATACCCAGTAACGCACGGTGTGTGATTATATAATATACTCAGCGTTATACCCAGTAACGCACGGTGTGTGATTATTTAATATACAAAGCGTTATACCCAGTAATGCACGGTGTGTGATTATATAATATACACAGCGTTATACCCAGTAACGCACGGTGTGTGATTATATAATACACAACGCGTTATTCCCAGTAATGCACGGTGTGTGATTATATAATATACACAGCGTTATACCCAGTAACGCACGGTGTGTGAATATATAATATACACTGAGTTATACCCAGTAATGCAGGATGTGTGATTATATAATAAACACAGCGTTATACCCAGTAACGCACGGTGTGTGATTATATAATATACTCATCGTAATACCCAGTAACGCACGGTGTGTGATTATATAATATACACTGCGTTATATCCAGTAACGCACGGTGTGTTATTTTATAATATACACAGCGTTATACCCAGTTAAGCACGGTGTGAGATTGTATAATATACACAGCGTTATACCCAGTAACGCACGTTGTGCGATTATATAATATACACAGCGTTATACCCAGTAACGCATGGTGTGTCATTATATAATATACACAACGTTATACCCAGTAACGCACGGTGTGTGATTATATAATATACACAACGTTATACCCAGTAACGCACGGTGTGTGATTATATAATATATACAGCGTTATACACAGTAACACACGGTGTGTGATAATATAATATACACAGCGTCATACCCAGTAACGCACGGTGTGTGAATATAGAATATACAAAGCGTTATACCCGGTAAATCACTGTGTGAGATTGTATAATATACACAGCGTTATACCCAGTAACGCGCGGTGTATGATTACATAATATATAGAGCGTTATACCCAGTAACGCACGGTGTGTTATTATATAAAACACACAGTGCTATACCCAGTAACGCACGGGGTCTGATTATATAATATACACAGCGTTATACCCAGTAACGCACGGTGTGTGATTATATAATATACACAGCGTTATACACAGTAACGCACGGTGTGTGATTCTATAATATACACAGCGTTATACCCAGTAACGCACGGTGTGTGATTATATAATATGCAAAGCGTAATTCCCAGTAACGCACGGTGTGTGATTATATAATATACACAGCGTAATACCCAGTAACGCACGGTGTGTGTTGATATAATATACACAGCATTATAGCCAGTAACGCACGGTGTGTGATTATATAATATACACAGCATCATACCCAGAAACGCACGGTGTGTGATTATATATTATTCACAGCGTTATACCCAGTAACACGCGGTGTGTGATTATATAATATACACAGCGTTTTTCCCATTAACGCACGGTGTGTGATTAAATAATGTACACAGCGTTATATCCAGCAACGCACAGTGTGTGATTATATAATATACACAGCGTTATACCAAGAAACGCACGGTGTGTGATTATGTAATATACACTGCTTTATACCAAGTAACGCACGGTGTGTGATTATGTAATATACACAGCGTTATACCCAGTAACGCACGGTTTGTGATTATATAATATACACAGCGTTATACCCAGTAACGCAAGTTGTGTGATTCAATAATATATACAGCGTTATACCCAGTAACGCACGGTGTATTATTATATATTATACACAGCGTTATACCCAGTAACGCACGGTGTGTGATTATATAATATACACAGCGTTAGACCCAGTAACGCACGGTGTGTGATTATATAATATACACAGCGTTATACCCAGTGACGCACGGTGTGTGATTATATAATATACACAGCGTTATACCCAGTAACGCACGTTGTGTTATTATATAATATACACAGCGTTATACCCAGTAACGCACAGTGTGTGGTTGTATACTATACACAGCGTTATACCCTGTGACGCACGGTGTGTGATTATATAATATATACAGCATCATACCCAGTAACGCACGGTGTGTCATTATATAACATACACAGCGTTATACCCAGTAATGCACGGTGTGTGATTATATAATATACACAGCGTTATACCCAGTAACGGACGGTGTGTGATTATATAATATACAGCGTGGTATACCCAGTAACGCACGGTGTGTGATTATATAATATACACAGCGTAATACCCAGTTACGCACGGTATGTGATTATATACTATACACAGCGTTATACCCAGTAACGCACGGTGTGTGATTTTATAATATACACAGCGTTATACCCAGTTACGCACG